>NC_057800.1:458233910-458524185 GCF_018294505.1 Triticum aestivum
CGCCTAAGTTTGAAAAAATTCCTACCGAGTGGAGAGCAGACCTCCCACTCGGGGGCTTAGCTGCAGTCCAGTACTCGCCTAAGTTTGAAAAAAATCCTACCGAGTGGAGAGCAGACCTCCCACTCGGGGGCTTAGCTGCAGTCCAGTACTCGCCTAAGTTTTTAAAATCCTACCGAGTGGAGAGCAGACCTTCCACTCGGGGGCTTAGCTGCAGCCCAGTGCTCTCCTAAGTACGGAACACATCCCAATCCGCAAGGACGACGAGGTGCAAATCGACTGCTACCTTCTCCTTCGGAGCTGCACCACAAATACAAAGTTATTTCATGTGAAGAACAAGTTCCACTCGACAGATAATTCATGAAGATATTCAACGATAAATCAAGTTCAGATAAGATCCAAAGGTCCTAGACCGTAGATCAAAGTACTCGAGCCTCCAGCTCGACAGAGTTTAACGGTTACAAAATCCACTCAGCATTCCGAGGCAAATTTAAAGTGAAGCATAAAAGTTTTTATTCCTCAGGCGGAGGACTGGAAGGGGCGACGAACTCGTCCAAGTCGATCCCGTCTGCAATGCGAGTGGCAGCAGCAATGAAAGTCTCCATGAAGTCTTGAAAGTTGTGCTTCCTGGTATTGGCAACTTGGATGGCGGCCAACTTTTCTTCTTGCGCCTCCTTGTAGTGGACGCGGACCAGAGACAGAGCGACGTTAGCACCACATCTAGCAGAAGATTTCTTCCATTCCACCACTCGACCTGGGACTTCATTCAGTCGAGTCATCAGGGACTCGAGGTCATTCTGAAACATCGTCCTAGGCCAGAGCGACGTGTCGATCCGCGACATCGCAACCTTCAACCGAGCAAGATAGTCAACAACACCGGCAACACGAGATTCCAGTCGGAGCACGTTCATAGCAGCCTCATCCTTCACTGGAGAATTGATGGGGTCCAAGTCTGTCTCCACTCGACTGGTATCCTCTTCGAAGTTCTGGCAGAATTCTGTAAACACAATTCAAGGATAAGTCAATGGTTCTACGCAGGTTTGGTAACTGCAAGTCAGTCGGGCCGGAGTAATTACCCTCGAGCATGACGAATAGCTTCTTGGCGAGTCCACCGAGATAAGCCTCCAGATCGTTCCTCTTCCCCGCCAGTTCACTTGCCTTGTCATTCAAAGCTATATTGCCATTCTTCAGACGACTGACCTCTTGATTAGCCGCGTCGAGAGCAGTTTTCAGCCTGGAGTTTTCCTTTTCAAGAGTACCGACTGAAGCCAGTTTTTCTTCAGCAAGCTTCGTTTTGTTCAGGGCCTCCTTCTGCGCTTCGGCAAGGTCTTGATCCTTCTTCTTCAGAGCCTCCTCCATTTTGTCTGCGAAACAACAAGTGAGATCAACATCGAGGACGGCCAGAAAGAAAGGACAGTCGACAAAAGCTCACCAGCCATACCTTTTGCTTCGTCCCTCGCCTTCCGCAAGTTCTCCTGAGCAAGCTTCAAGTCAAGGTTCAGCTGGATTTGTTTGTTCTCCAATCAGTGTAGGAGCCACAAGTTCGCAGGATTTCTGCAAAAAATCAGTCGACAGACATCCAAGATAAGTTGCCTCCGAGTAACCAAGAGACAATAATGGCGTTTCTAAGACTACAGCCGAATCAAAAACATTCGACAGTAGTCTCGGGGACTACACCTAGTGGGTGCACTCAGCGTGCCCCCACTGGTTCGACCAAAAAAAATCGACTGCCCGCAGTCGACCGTGTACAGTTCCATTCGACATGGCCTGACCAGACCGAGTGAAGAAGTTCAACTAAAGCAACACAATATGAAGACTACAGTCGACTGCCAACAGTCCACCGTAGTCTCGGGGACTACACCCAGTGGATGCACTTAGCATGCCCCCACTCGTCAAAAGGATCAATAGACACACCCAGTGGGTGTACAGATATAAAGATCTTCAGAAAAGAGATTCTTCAGATAGCATATCCTAACAGAACAAGTGGTGAATCGACTGACCTGGACGTTGCTCTGAAGAGCTGCACTCACGTCATAAGCTGCTTGGCTGGCTTCCCGAACCACCTTCACTTGCTCCATCATGATCCCCGCCTGGCGTATAGCCTCTTTAGCGGCACCCACTTGGTCCTCAGGGACGTGATGTGTGGCAAAAAGCGAAGGCGGATTTGCAGTCGATGTCGAAGGCCGGACACTTGTCAGAGGTTCAGCGAAAGTCACAGAAGCCCGAGTGGTATCACCACCCTCCCGGACTGCAGCCTCAGGCGCCGGAGTAGTTTGTGGGGTCTTGCCAGCCGGAGCCCTCCTGTTCCTTCGCGCCCTCAGCGGCACTTCGTCGTCATCATCAGGGAGGTCAATGACATGAGGAGGAGCTACAAGAAAAATCCAATCGACCGGAATTATAAGAAGTCGTCAGTCGACTAAAAGCAGAGCATCAGTAATCGTACCGGGGTTGGAGGTAACAGCGTCTTCCATCTCTTGATCATCGTCCTTGGCGGAGATCTCCGAGGTGGCAGCACTCCAAATTTCGAAAGTCAGTCGGCTTATTCAATGAGTCGACCAAGAGTCCGTCACGTTCAACAAAGGAAAACAAATTCTACCATTACCCAAAAATGGTGGGGACAGTCATCTTCATCTTGGGCAGAGCCTTGGGCGGCTTGGACGGCGTCGCGTGTGGGTTCTTGGGAGCTTTTTCTGTCGGCGCTGGAGATGAGGTCCGAGGGCGCTTCGACGACTGTCCAACAGGGACAGTCGCCTTACCACGTCCCCGCGCAGGGTCGTGTGTAAGCTTGGATCGCCGTTCCGAGCGGGGAGGTTCAACTTCTTCCTCCTCCTCTTCACTGGAGTCGTCGTCGTCATCCCCCTCTCCTTCGCCGTCAGATTCCCACTCTTCTTTCTCGTCTCCACTTTCGCCTCCGCTCGCCTCTCCTTCCTCGGCCTGCTCCTGTGCTCCATTGGGTGTCGAGTACATCTCAGTAATGGCCTAGAGGACAGCAAACAAGACAAAAGTCAATTGACTAATCCAAAGAGAACAAATAAAGAAAGCAAGATCACAGTCGGAAACGCAAGGTCAGACCTTGTCCACTTCGTATGTTTGGTCGAGTGGAGGAATCCTCCTGGCTCCTCGGGGGTTGTCCTTGTTCCCTGTGATACTCGATAGCCACCCTTCCAAGATCTTGTCAGTGACCTCCTCTGGGTGAATCCGAGTGGTGTCTTCGAGACCCGAATACAGCCACATCGGGTGGTCACGAGCCTGAAGCGGTTGGATGCGCCTCCGAAGGAAGACTTCCAACAAGTCCATGCCAGTCACACCCTCGCGGACAAGCTGAACCACTCGACCGACCAGCACCTTGACTTGCGCCTTTTCCTCCGGCGTCACTTTTAGAGAGGCAGGTTTTTGTGCTCAATTCAGAGAAAAAGGGGGAAGCCCAGTCGGCTGTCCCGGGGTCACCTGGTCTTTACAGTAAAACCAAGTCGACTGCCACCCACGGACTGACTCTGGAAAAGTGATAGACGGAAAGGAACTTTTTCCCCTCATCTGGATCACCAGGCCCCCGCACAGCTGGATCACCTGCGTCCGTTCATCACTCGACTTGGCCTTCTTGACCGACTGAGAGCGGCAAGTAAAGAGGTGCTTGAAGAGTCCCCAATGGGGGCGGCAACCCAAGAAGTTTTCACACAAGGAAACAAAAGCAGCAAGATACACAATAGAATTGGGAGTAAAGTGATGGAGCTGCACTCCGAAGAAGTTCAAGAAGCTCCAGAAAAAGGATGAGGAGGCAGAGAGAATCCACGATCGATGTGGGTGGTGAGGAGGACACACTCACCATCAAGGGGCTAGGGTTCGACTTCTTTCCCCGGGAGACGCGCAGATTCGTGGGGAATGAATCCCCCCTCGACCAGATCATCGAGATCATGCCGAATCGCCAACGGCATCCAGTCGCCCCAGATCCAATCCTTGGGCAGAGTAGTCCTCGAGGAAGATCCGCCCCGAGCGGACTTCTTCCCCTTCCCCTGCACCGCCTCCTTCTTCGCGCGCTCCAGAGCCGACGTCTTCTCCTTCACCATCGTCGCCGGTGAAGCTTGAACAGACCTACGGCACCGAGGTGAGAGCGGAGGTGGCGGAGGATCTTGTGAAGCAAGGGGGAAAAGTGAAGGCGCACTGTTTGGGGGTGCCGAGCCGGCAGCTTATAAGAGGTCGCTTCCGAGTGGCTGACTGGTAGGCCCAGGCAATCCCATCAAATCCCGCAACAGGCGCGCGTGCGGTACGTGGCGAAAAAGGTGGCAGGGGGATCGAGGAGCTTCCGTCCTATCCCATCCGATTACTGCGGCCGCCCCCGTCCCGCGCGCTTCCCGAAATTCAAATCCCGCGAAATCTGCGGGCCGCAGAACAACTCGTCAAATAGAAGATCCCTTTCACACTGTCACTCGGAACTTCACAAGTAAACAAATTCACTCGACAAGAGGCCAAGAATGGATCGAGGCGACTGAAAGAAGTTGACGACGTCATCCGTGACAATTGGTCCAAAACAAGTCGTTCATATAACATGAAGAACCAGTCGGAAAGATCCCCAACTCCTTCACCACTCGAACCTCGATCCATTCGGGGGCTAATGATGAAGCTAGGTACCTATGGTAGGGGCATGGACCTGTCCTAAGTATCCTACCCAAGGACATCCCTAGAAGAAGTCACCTTTCAATCGACTTGGAGGTATCCCACTCGACGGATTCAAGACACTCGACCACGAAGCAATCACTCGACCAAGATCCAACCACTCGACTGCCAGGAGATCTAAAGTCACCCTGCACGCAAACGGTCGGTCATTAAGTAGCTTTTATGGTCATCATAGCACTTTATTAGGGGCGTTACGAGTAACCCTAGTCTTAATGTACTTTAAACCCTGCATTACTGAGGGCTGGAGGGGCCTGGCGAACTCTATATAAGCCACCCCCCTCCTCAGTATTAGGGGTTCGCACCCCTGTTATTCATACACACATAATTCAGTCGACCGCCTCCGGGCACCGAGACGTAGGGCTGTTACTTCCTCCGAGAAGGGCCGGAACTCGTAATCCTTGTGTGCTTACAACTCCTCCATAGCTAAGATCTAGCCTCTCCATACATACCCCCTACATCACTATCAGAGTTAGAACCATGACACCCACCGTATTATTTGCCTTCATGAGAGAAGCCTCTAGTGAAACCTATGGCCCTGGGTCTATTTTCCATCATATTAGTTTCCGATTTACTATTCTTGCAAACTTCTATTTCCAGATCTATAAACCAAAAAACCCAAAAATATATTATCTTTTGTTTAGTTCTATTTATCCCTATCAGATCTCACCTTTGCAAGTGACCGTGAAGGGATTGAAACCCCCTTTATTGGGTTGGGTGCAAGTGTTTGATTGTTTGTTTAGGTGCATCTATTGGGGACTTTTGCGTTTCTGCTACTAGATTGATAGCTTGGTTCTTCAGTGAGGGAAATACTTATCTCTACTGTGTTGCATCACCTTTCCTCTTCAAGGGAAAAACCAACGCAAGCTCAAGAAGTAGCATTGACCAAAGATGGTTAAGGTTTCCTAACCATTGACGTGATGCCTATATTGCATAATCAATGCCTTGGATATCGTCATAACTTTGCGCTTCTCTATCAACTGATCGATAGTAATTTGTTCACCCACCGTATTATTTGCCTTCATGAGAGAAGCCTCTAGTGAAACCTATGGCCCCGGGTCTATTTTCAATCATATTAGTTTCCGATTTACTATTCTTGCAAACTTTTATTTTCAGATCTATAAACCAAAAAACCCAAAAATATACTATCTTTTGTTTAGTTCTATTTATCTCTATCAGATCTCACCTTTGCAAGTGACTGTGAAGGGATTGAAAACCCCTTTATTGGGTTGGGTGAAAGTGTTTGATTGTTTGTGTAGGTGCATCTATTGGGGACTTTTGCGTTTGTCCTACTAGATTGATACCTTGGTTCTTAAGTGAGGGAAATACTTATCTCTACTGTGTTGCATCACCCTTTCCTCTTCAAGGGAAAAACTGACGCAAGCTCAAGAAGTAGCATTGATCAAAGATGGTTAAGGTTTCCTAACCATTGACGTGATGCCTATATTGCATAATCAATGCCTTGGATATCGTCATAACTTTGCACTTTTCCTATCAACTGATCGACAATAATTTGTTCACCCACCGTATTATTTGACTTCATGAGAGAAGCCTCTAGTGAAACCTATGGCCCCTGGTCTATTTTCCATCATATTAGTTGTATACTTTTATTTTAAGATCTATAAACCAAAAACCCTAAAAATATATTATCTTTTGTTTAGTTCTATTTATCTCTATCAGATCTCACCTTTGCAAGTGACCGTGAAGGGATTGTGTCGGATTTCGGGTTCCGGCAGACCCTTGAGGTTCGAACACTGGGGTGCGCGTGGAGATTTCGCCTCCTACCTACCTGCACCCCTCCGCCTCGCTAAGATCTAAACTATGGAAAGAACAACACAAGAGACACAGGGTTTATACTGGTTCGGGCCACCATTGTGGTGTAATACCCTACTCCAGTGTGTGGTGTGGTGGATTGCCTCTTGGGCTGATGATGATGAACAATACAAGGAAGAACAACCTCGCGAGGGTCTATTCTTGGCTGGGGCGATGAACTGCTGGGAGGAGTTCAGTCACCTTTCTCTCTCTCTTTCTCTGATCGAACCCCTCTCTAAAGAGCCTCCTCTCTAGAAAAAAAAACCCCTTTGCTCTGTGGGTGGCTGGTCCTATTTATAGAGGCCCTGGTCCTCTTCCCAAATATCGAGCGGGAAGGGAGCCAACAATGGCGGGCTAATTTGAAGGGGGACAGCTAGTATCAGCTATCCTGACAAAAGTAGTCTTCGCCTGCACAAAGCTCTGGTGATGACGCCGTCTTGGGCTCCACGATGACCTCCGTCTCGTAGTCCTCCTGGTCTTGGTCTCATTGCACCGAAATGGCAACCTTTGCCTGATGCCTCGATACTCCGCAGCTGCGCTTGCCCCCTTTTCACCAAAGAGGAAAGGAGGACACTACGCGGGCTGGCACCCGCCTGGCGCCCTTGGTCTTCATGGCTTGCGTCACGGGCACCTCATGAGGTACCCCGCCTTGATCTCTACGCCTCCTTGCGAGCCAGCCTGATGAGGCCGTGCCTGAGGAAGCTCCGCCTCGTCTGCCCCGCGAGGCTTGGCCCCTTGCGAGGGTCTTGGGTTTGTGTTGGTGAAGATGGGCCACGCTGGGCCCCCCTTCGAGCCACGCCGCAGGCAGGCAAGTCTGGGGACCCCCGTTCCCAGAACACCGACAGTAGCCCCCGGGCCTAAGGCGCGCCCGGACTTGGCCGTGCAGGGAGGCGGAAGGGCAAGAGTGAAGCGCCGCGGGCCCTAATAGCCTGCGGCCTTGGGCGTCGCGTGGCGGTTGATTGGATGTGGGCGGCACTGTTCCCCCACGCCCTCCTTATTTTGCGCCATGCTAGGCGGACCCGTAGTCGTACACAGCCGTTCCCCTTTCCGTTGCTCGAGCGCCCCTGTCCTTCCTCCGCTCGAACTCTGGTTTCTGTTTTCAACCCAATCTTGAACCTTCCCCCCCCCCCCTTCCCATCGCCATGGCTCCGACGAAGAAGGGAAGAGGGACGAAACCCATGTCTCCGCCTTGCCCGCCGCCGTTGGCAGCCCCCGCCGAGGGCTTTGGCAGGGTCAGCTCGGCTCTATCTACCATCTTCAATGAATGCGGGAGGACGACAGCCTGGCCCGCGTCCCACTTCTCCATCAACAGGATAGTCACCGAGGTCCCGTGTTTTGCCGACGCCCTGTGGGCGGGTCTGGTTCCTCCCTTTTCTGATTTCTTCAATGCCGTGCTTTCCCACTATCAGATCCACATGATGCATCTGGGTCCTGAATCCATCACTCTCCTTTCAGTCTTCGCCTTTGTGCGAGGCTATGATGGGCATCCTTCCTTCGTTGCCTTGCTGCGCCACTTCTTCTCACCGCGCCTTGTTGACCCTACCCAATGCTGGGCGTGTGTGAGCTTTGTTGCCGCGTCTGACATGGCGGCCTCTGAGATTGACTTCAAGCTCCCTCCGCCCGCGGCTGGGTTCCGCAAGCGGTGGCTGTATATGGACGCTGGGGTGCCCGGCCCCCTGTTGTCGGAGCCAACTTCGCCTGCTGTCCCCAATTCGGCTGGGGCCAGGAGACGCTTGAGAGCCCCCGGCTCGTCTTCGTCTGGCACCGCTTCGCGTTCTTGAGGTTGCTTGGCGTGACAGTGCCCAAGGTGGTGAAGGAGTTCCTGCTACGCCGCGTTGCTCCTCTCCAACGCCACTCCCGCCGGATGTGGGCCTTCAGCGGGCGCGATGACCATATGTGGCTCCAGGAGGAGGACCTGACGCCTGAAGTGCTGAGGACGATGCTCTTGACCCTGACGAGGGACCCCAACCCTGGCAGCATCCAGCAGGGAGGGGCCTTGCTGTACCTCTGCCAGAGCGGGGGCAATCTTGTGAGGCAGATGCCTATCTACGATGAGTGGGGGCCGCGTCCTGCCGGCCTCCAGGGGCCTCGTGAGAACCCAGTGGTGGTGACTGCCCTTCCAGTCGGCCAAGGCGACTCTTCTTCAAGTGGTGGAGCAGGGAGGCATGAGGCGCCAGAGGCCGAGGGGCTCCCGGCAGGGTGACAGCGTCGGGCGATGCTCATGAGGAAGCAGTTATTGGGGCTCGTGCCGCTGAGGCTGAGGGTGACAAGCAGCTGCCCTCTGCGCCTACGACCGAGGCCACTAAGGCTCCGGCGGCTTCTCTTGGCGATGCGATTGGCGGCGCACATCAGGCAGGCGCCCCTGACGCAGATCGCCTTGACGCTCCATCTTCGTCGCTGGTTGATCCCTGCGCCCAACTCTTAGGCCGCTTCAGCATGGACTTTGAGGCCCTCCGGAAGAAAAGGGAGGCCCTGGGCGACGATTACCCTTGTCACCTGCTGAAGCGTAGGAAGTACTTTGCCACTGATGAGTAAGCCTTCCCCTTTCCCAGCTCCCGATCCTTCTGTTGCTCTTACTGACCCTTGCTCCACAGGCCCCCTCCAGCCGAGCTTGCGGAGACGGCCGAGGAGCCGTTCCCCTTGGCTTCGCCCCCTCCACCGTCCTCAAGCGCTCCAAGCAGTGGAGCCCTTGTGGTGAGGGCGATCGATGAGGCGAACCGTCCCAAGGCATATCGTGGCCCCGCGCACCTCGCGATCCTTCGCGGGCCTTTTCATGGCATAGCCAGCCTGCCGTGGGCTTCTCGCCTGGTCATGGACTGCGATTGGCTGAGGCGCTTCCTGCGCTCTTCACCTGGGGACGGGCTGGCCCCAGACCGGGCTTCTGACGCGGCGTGCCCGGCCGTCACGAGGGTGCCAGCCCCCAGCCCCCAGCCAGGAGGGGGAGTGCTGACCCGTGGCCCCCGGCGCTTGCTTGGGGCAGATGATGGTGTGGGAGACATGCTCGAGCATGCTCGGGAGCGTCGCGCTCTCCGCCAAGGATTCCTTCGAAGGGCGGCTGACGCGGTAAGCCTGCTTGGAGAGGAGCTTGCTGATGAAGATGCGCGCCTTGAGGCCGAGGGCCTGCGCATGGCTGCAGAGAGGCGCGAGCTGGAGGGTGCCATCGCCCTTGCGCGCCGTCAGCGTAATCTTGATGACACAGAGGCGAAGGCGTCGCTGGTGGCCTCTCAGGAAGCCCGATCTTGGGCCGCTGAGGAGGCTCGGGAGGCTGACCGGCGGCAAACAGCGGCGGAGGAGCGGGCTCGGGAGCTCCTGGCCTGGTGCCACTCACTGGAGGAGCAGGTGGAGCTGTGAGGCAGCCCTCGCGTCGATGAAGGTGGCCTACGGCGACTCAGCAGAGCTCCAGAAGTGTGAGGAGGCGCTGACGCTGGAAGCCGCCGAACGTACCCGCGAGTATGAGCGTTTGGAGATGAGGGAGCGCTTGGTGACGCAGGCGGAGGATGATGTTGCTGCACAGGAAGCCCGCGTCCTGGAGGAGGTCGGACGTCGAGTGGCGATGGCGCATTTGAACCTCGAGCACGAGTTCAAAGAGAAGCTAGGGTTGATCCGGGCCGAAGCTGAAGGCAGGACTGCTGCCTTGAGGGCCAAGCTGGAGGAGGCGACGCGGTGGGCCGACGCTTTCCGGGCCGCTCTTGAGGTGGCGCAAGGTGTGTTAACCGCCTCCCAGACCGAGGTGCTCCTTCTCCGCCAGCAGGTGGAGGAGGCTGTGGTCGTCGCGGTCCAGAACGCGGACGAGATACGTCAGTGGCGGATCCTGGAGCATGAGCACGGCCCCATGCTCACCACGCTCCGGGAGAGATCCAACACAGCCTTGGGCAACATCTGCGAGGCGGCTGTTGGCGAGCCGCACGCAGTCAACTATGCTGGCAATCTTCAGTTCTTCACTGATGTGGTGACGCAGCTGGAGGCGCGGTCGGTCAGGGCTGACAGGTTGGTGGAGGAGAGGAGCCGCGCCCTGCTCGGGCGCGCCTTTTCTCGCGTCTTCAGCCACCACCGGAACATGGATCCCCACTTTGATTTTGACGCCGCCATCACCCCAGTCCCCCAGGCCGTCCGAGGCGATCTGTCGCACTGGGTGGAAGACAATGTGGATGCTCTTATCAGGGCCTTCGCTTCAGACAACAACGACATGATCGTGGCGGCCGACGAGGGCGGCGTGGTAAATGGCCCTGACGCCGCTGGCGGTGACGCGGACAGCGATGGTGTGTTCAGCGACGCCAGCAACGGCTCGGGTGGTGCTCCTGAGAACGCATTGGAGGATTCATCCGACTGATTGTGCATCGTTCCTACTTCCTTACCCTACATGAATAGAACTTAGGTTTTGGCCTGATGGCAGTGAGAGCATTTTAGAGGGGGAGCCCATTATGTAAAACTCGTGTTCATCGTATTAGTAGATGCTACATTGCCCATGCGCCCGCGCCAAGTGGTTGGCCTAAGCGACGCGCTGGTCGGCTAGTTTACCTTTGTCCCGTGCTGGCCCTGAGGCAGCCTGTGGGAGGTTGTGGTGTCTCGAGTGTTCCCTGATTGGGTTCGTAGGATCTGCAATAAAACATCCTCCTGAGAGGACACGTCGGCGGCAGTCTGGGATGCGCGCAAGCTAGGCCTGACCCGGCTCGCGAGGGGCTCGCAAGGGGAGGCAGCTGAGGCGAAGTGGTAACCAAAAATGCGAGAAATTGCTCGAACGAGACTAAGCACCCCTTCCCCGAACACATGCAAATCTCAAATTCGAATCCAACTTGAATCCAGCGGGGAAAAGCAACAACTGAAGGGAAAAGCAACGAAAGCAAACAAACCGCGTCCGGCACCTAGTCTAGTCTTGGACGTCTTCTCACCAGCGCGGAGCTAAGTGCTTCCACGGGCGTGGGAGGGAGCCCTAGGGCCTGAGGCCGACACCCCTGAGACTCCGGGGCTTGTACAGCCCCACTCATTATTACGTGAGAGTGTCACGGGGCGGCGAGCTTCACAGGCACTGGGCCTTCTTCACAGGTACTGGCCTTGCTTCATATCGCCAGATGAGGGCCCCGCCTTGCGCCACACTCTAGTGCCATCAACAACGACCGAAAACCAGGACGCCGATGGGGTAGAGCGGTCTCCAGCGGTTCCCCCGACGACCACGGGTCCTCCGCCGGGGGCAGGCCCTGAGGCACCTCCCCAGCGGAGGGCCTACCTCCTGAGAATACCTTGCTCCGAACACCGCGGTGGTGATGTTGGGTCCCGGCCCCTCTCCTGCAGCCCCTTGCGCCCTCCTCCTGAGGGGTAGGAGACTGTGGGAGCGGGGCAGCTGCTCGCTATGGCGACCTGCACCTCCTGCGATCCATGGTTAGCGTATGCCTGCTCCTGAAGAATTAGCGGTACCCGATAATAGTTGCCTCCAGCGTGGCCAGTGGGACCGTCCCGGGGCTCCCGGGAAGGCTCAGCTTCTGGCGCCTCGTCCTCCCAGCTTGGGCTGAGGAGCGAGCCTTGTTCTCTCTCGTGAGGGTGTCCTTGGTCCATCATGAGGGGCACGTATTCCTCTGGCGCCGCCATCCCAAAGGCCACGCCGCAGTGCCCCGCGTGCCACCCGGTCCTGCCTGACGCGCCCATCGTGGGGTGGCAGCGCGGCTGTCCGCTGGGGCCGCGGGTCATGTTAAGTCCTTCTTCTTCGCGGACCGGGGGTGGGGGCAGCGCCACCACCGGTCTGGTGCTGACAGCTTCGCTGGCGTTGGAGTAGCCTTGGAGCCCGCGGGCGCGCGCGGAGCCCCCGCGCGGGCCGCCCTGAGCTTGAGATGGGAGCTGGGTGCAAAAGGGGTGAGCCCCCAAGGTGGCGAAGCCCAGGAGCTCCGCCACCCGCTCCAACAGCACGTCGCAGCCGCCCTCCAGCAGCCTGCACTGCAGCAGCTCTCGGGCCACCGTGAGCGCGGCCCTCGAGTTCGCCTGCTCCCGGCGGGTGTACGGTGTCGTGGTCGTGGCATGATTGGAGGCCCTTGCTGCCGACCGCGCCTTCCGCAGTGTGGGAGCTGTCGAAGCCTGTCCGCGTCGCCCGCGGCCCGCAGCGCCCTGTGGACCGTGAGCTGCCTGGGGCACGGGGTCGCCCGAGGCGAGCGGTTCTGCGCGAGCGGGCCACGCTGCCCATGGATCTGGGTTGCCCGCCTAGTCGTCGGACATGGTGATGACGATGCGACGGGACACGAAGCGGTAGAAGGTGGATTCCGGCGCACCCCTACCTGGCGTGCCAAATGTCGGATTTCGGGTTCTGGCAGACCCTTGAGGTTCGAACACTAGGGTGCGCGTGGAGATTTCGCCTCCTACCTACCTGCACCCCTCCGCCTTGCTAAGATCTAAACTATGGAAAGAACAACACAAGAGACACAGGGTTTATACTGGTTCGGGCCACCGTTGAGGTGTAATACCCTACTCCAGTGTGTGGTGTGGTGGATTGCCTCTTGGGCTGATGATGATGAACAATACAAGGAAGAACAACCTCGCGAGGGTCTGTTCTTGGCTGGGGTGATGAACTGCTGGGAGGAGTTCAGTCACCTTTCTCTCTCTCTCTTTCTCTGATCAAACCCCTCTCTAAAGAGCCTCCTCTCTAGAAAAAAAACCCCTTTGCTCTGTGGGTGGCTGGTCCTATTTATAGAGGCACTGGTCCTCTTCCCAAATATCGAGCGGGAAGGGAGCCAACAATGGTGGGCTAATTTGAAGGGGGACAGCTAGTATCAGCTATCCTGACAAAAGTAGTCTTCGCCTGCGCAAAGCTCTGGTGATGACGCCGTCTTGGGCTCCACGATGACCTCCATCTCGTAGTCCTCCTGGTCTTGGTCTCGTTGCACCGAAATGGCAACCTTTGCCTGATGCCTCGGTACTCCGCGGCTGCGCTTGCCCCCTTTGCACCAAAGAGGAAAGGAGGACACTGCGCGGGCTGGCACCCGCCTGGCGCCCTTGGTCGTCATGGCTTGCGTCACGGGCACCTCGTGAGGTACCCCGCCTTGATCTTTCCGCCTCCTCGCGAGCTAGCCTGATGAGGCCATGCCTGAGGAAGCTCCGCGTCGTCCGCCCCGCGAGGCTTGGCCCCTCGCGAGGGTCTTGGGTTTGTGTTGGTGAAGATGGGCCACGCTGGGCCCCCCTTTGAGCCACGCCGCAGGCCGCAGGCAGGCAAGTCTGGGGACCCCCGTTACCAGAACGCCGACAGATTGAAAACCCCGTTATTGGGTTGGGTGCAAGTGTTTGATTGTTTGTGTAGGTGCATCTATTGGGGACTTTTGCGTTTCTCCTACTAGATTGATACCTTGGTTCTTAAGTGAGGGAAATACTTATCTCTACTGTGTTGCATCACCCTTTCCTCGTCAAGGGGAAAACCAACGCAAGCTCAAGAAGTAGAATTGATCAAAGATGGTTAAGGTTTGTAAGTGCATCTAGTGCCACCCCTAGTTGGTTTTGGAATATTGACGACAAACCTAGTTGAGGGACTAATGTGTTTGTGAGAATTGCAGGATAACACAGGTAGAAGTCCCTCATTGATTTGGTTTTCCTACCAGAGATGACCCCTAAAAATGTATGAAGACATTGAAGTCAAAGGTGGTATATGAAGATATTCACATTGAAGACTATGACAAGAGAAGACACCACATGAAGCCTATGGAGCTCGAAGACTTAGATCTTTCATAGTTCTTTTTATTTTGTGTTGAGTCATAGGAACCAATGTACTGTTAAGTGGGGTCCAAGAGAACCAGTCAGAATGACTGAAGTGATGCCTAACCAAAACCTATGTCTTCGAGTGAAGACTATGAGAGCGAATCTTGTCCAGAGTCGGACAAGTCAGCTTTGCTTGTAGCCCAAGTAAAGTTGCCGTGTGAGTTTGAAATCTGACCGTTCGAACACGTGTCAGTTCCTTAGTGACCCAGGGTCATTTCAGACAAATCAGGTCGGGTTGCCAAGTGGCTATAAATAGCCCACCCCCTACAACCATAAACGGTTGGCTGCTCAGATTGAGAGTACGGCTTTTGTCATTTGAGAGCAACCCACCTCAAAGCCTTTGAGAGAGAATTCCTTGCGAGGATAAAGCCCTAACCACCCAGAGCCAAAGAGAATTGGGCATCACTTAAGTCTTCTTGTCTTGTGATCTGAAGACTTATTACACTTGAGGACTGTGCATCCTCCAGCCGGTTAGGCGTCGCGTTCTGAGCATCCAAGAGTCATTGTGGATTACCGGTGAACGAAGTCTATGAAGGTTTGGGAGTCTACCTTGAAGACTTACCAGAGTGATTGGGCGAGGTCTGTGTGACCTTAGCTCAAGGGGAATACGGTGAGGACTGGGTGTCCTGAGCTGCATGTTCAGGACTGGGTGTCCGGGACTGTGTGTCCTAAGGATTAAATACCTAGCCGCCCTAACCAGACGTACAGTTGTCACAGCAACTGGAACTGGTCCAACAAATCATTGTCTTCAACGAGTCACTGGTTTCATCTTCCCCTTCCTTTACTTACTGTTACTCCTTGTGAAGTCATTGTATGCCTGCACTATCATTTGTCTTCATTGAGTGACTGCGTGTTCTGTTTGGCTTCATAATATCTTCCTACCTGATCCTTACTACATTGCTGCTATTAGTCATTGTGCTTTCACTCTATTGAATACTTGACTATGGCTTGCCTAGTGTAGTCTACCTTCCGCCGCAGGGTATTAGGTTTATTTCTAATGTTTGTCTTCATAACTCCCACGTTTTGAAGACTTTCATAAAAATTGCCTATTCACCCCCCTCTAGTCGATATAAAGCACTTTCAAGGTTTCGTAACCATAGACTTGTGTTGTCACTTGATAACGGTATCACATCATTAGGAGAATGATGTGATGGACAAGACCCATTCGTTAGCTTAGAATATGATCGTTTAGTTTATTTCTATTGCTTTCTTAATGTCAAATACATATTCCTTAGAATATGAGATCATGCAACTCTCGGATACCAGAGGAATACCTTGTGTGCTATCAAACGTCACAACATAACTGGGTGATCATAAAGATGCTCTACAGGTATCTCCGAAGGTGTCTATTGAGTTGGCATGGATCAAGATTAGGATTTTTCACGCCGAGTATCGGAGAGGTATCTCTGGGCCCTCTCGGTAATACATTACAAGAATCTTGCAAGCAAAGTAACTAAGGAGTTAGTTAAGAGATGATGTATTACAGAATGAGTAAAGAGGTTTGCCGGTAACAAGATTGAACTAGGTATGAAGATACCAACGATCGAATCTAGGGCAAGTAACATACCAACAAACAAAGGGAAGTATGTATGTTGTCATAGGGTTCGACCAATAAAGATCTTCATAGAATATGTAGGAACCAATATGGGCATCCAGGTTCCGCTATTGGTTATTAACTGAAGAGGTATCTCGGTCATGTCTACATAGTTCTCGAACCCGTAGGCTCGCACGCTTAACGTTCATTGACGATATAGCACTACAAAAAAAGACACATCTGTGACATTTTGGGCTGAACGAATTTTTTGCTAACCCCATTATCATTGATGAATCCTTTGATGCAAACTATATACTGTTTAAGAATCAGAATGGTGAAGTGTTTGCCAGGTACATTGGTACTAACTGCAGGAATGGACCGCCTATGAAGAAGATCTGGGTTTTGAAAAGGTGTCTGGAGAATCTTTCTGTGAATGTCATCATGACACCTCACATGAAGAAGACAAACCTCAGACCAAAGGCTTCATACGGTCCAAAGGCTTCATACAGACAGAGGACTCACCTGAGTCGCACTAATGCAAATGTTTTGCAGGGAAACCATACTCAGGCATATGAATATGAGAGCGGTTCGTCAAACCGCCATGTTCATAAGACCAAGAACTATTCTGCTTATGTTTATGAGTACTATTGTCCGCCTGCAAAACTATTTGCTAGGGCTCCAAAGCCAAAATTCTCAGATGCTGCACTTAGACTTATTGCTTCTAAGACACCCTTGAAGATGTGAGTGGCTAAGAAAGCTTAACTCTCTTTTGCAGGGAAAGGTCTCCAGCAGAAAACCAAAATCGTCTGACGCTATTGCTGGGGACCTTAAACATCTTGTAGGGCACAAGATCAAATGCCCGAATGGTCTTACTATGTACTTCATTCCTGAATCGCTTGCTACTCTCCCTATTAGTCCTAACCTGGATCTAAGCTTTCATAACCCATTGGTTCGACAAATGTAGGGTACGACACCAGCGTCTTCAGAATGGATTATTGATAGTGGATGTACAAATCACATGACTGGCAAAAGAAGCCTTCTTATGGACTCAACCAGCGTCCATCCGACAAGAGCCACATCACATTTGCTGACACTGGTAAAAGTAAGGTATTGGGTCTAGGTAGAGTTGCAATCTCAAGGGATCAACACATGGATAAAGTCATGCTTGTTGTATCCCTTGGCTTCAACTTAATGTATGTCTCAATGCTTTGCGATTTGAACATGATCGTAATATTTGGAAAATATCGTTGCCTTGTACTAATGGAAACTGACAAGTCTCTAGTATTTGAAGGGTATCGAAAAGATGATTTGTATGTGGTAGATTTCTCAGCAGGACCATAGCTTGCCGTATGTCTTCTAGCAAAAGCTTCGGAATGCTGGCTCTGGCATCGGAGGCTTGGGCATGCTGGCATGAGGAACCTCCACACCCTGGCAAAGAAGAAGCATGTCATAGGCATCGAAGGTGTCAAGTTCAAGAAAGATCACTTATGCGGTGCCTGTGAAGCAGGGAAGATGACGAGGGCCAAACATCCCTCGAAGACAATCATGACCACTACTCGACCCTTCGAACTGCTTCACATGGATCTTTTCGGTCCCACTCATTACTCAACTCTTACTACTACTGCTTGTCTCTATGGCTTTGTCATTGTTGATGATTATTCTAGATATACTTGGGTGCACATAATCCTTTACAAGACTGAAGTGCAGGATGTCTTCAGACGCTTCGCCAATCGAGCTATGAACAATTATGGCGCCAAGATAAAGCACATCAGAAGTGACAATGGCACTGAATTCAAGAACACTGGCCTTGATACATATCTTGATACCTTGGGCATCACTCATGAATTCTCAGCCCCGTACACGCCACAGCAGAATGGCATCGTCGAACGCAAGAACAGAACACTCATTGAGGTGGCCAGAACGATGCTAGATGAATACAAGACCCCAAGAAAATTATGGCCTGAAGCCATTGATACTGCATGCCATACAATCAATCATGTTTATCTTCACAAGCTTCTGAACAAGACATCTTATGAGCTCCTTACTGGCAAGAAGCCAAATGTCAGTTACTTCAGAGTGTTTGGCGCAAGGTGCTGGATCAAGGACCCACATCACACCTCAAAGTGTGCACCAAAAGCACATGAGGGTTTTATGCTTGGATATGGAAAGGATTCGCACTCCTACAGAGTCTTCAATCTCTTTCATTACAAAGTGGTTGAAACAGTGGATGTGCGGTTCGATGAGACCAACGGTTCACAAAGAGAGCAACTGCCAAATGTGCTAGATGAAGTTCCATCCAGTGAATCAATCAAGCTAATGGGAACTGGAGAAATTATACCTTCTGAAGCTCATCCTGAAGAAGAACTTATCATCTCAGCACCTGATCAACATGAAGACAATGCTCAGCCTGAAGACATTCCTTCAACCAATGACAATGATCAGCAAGAGCAAAGTCTTCGCCCTATACATCCTCGCGTTGCCAATGAAGTGCATATTGAAAGAATAATTGATAGCATCAATGCACTCGGTCCACTCACTCGTTCAAGGGAAACTCAGCTAGCAAATTTCTGTGGGCACTTCGCATTCGTCTCAATAACAGAACCCAAGAAAGTTGAAGAAGCCTTCATGGAACCTGAATGGATTCAAGCTATGCAAGAAGAGCTTCAATAGTTTGAGCTGAATAATGTATGGGAACTGGTTAAGCGTCCTGATCCACGGAAGCACAATATAATTGGCACCAAATGGATATACCGCAACAAGCAAGATGAGCATGGTCAAGTTGTCAGAAACAAAGCTCGTCTCGTTGCTCAAGGATATACTCAAGTGGAAGGCATTGACTTCGATGAAACATTTGCTCCTGTGGCTAGACTTGAAGCCATACGCATACTGCTGGCCTATGCAAATCATCATAACATACTTCTATATCAAATGGATGTGAAGAGTGCTTTTCTCAATGGCAAGATTGAAGAAGAAGTGTATGTTGCACAACCGCCTGGCTTTGAAGATCCAAAACATCCTGACATGGTATACAAGCTCAACAAGGCACTGTATGGCCTCAAACAAGCCCCTCGGGCCTGGTATGACACACTCAAATACTTCCTGAAGAGCAAAGGCTTCATACCTGGTTCCCTAGACCCCACTCTCTTCACGGAGACATATGACGGTGAACTGTTTGTGTGCCAAATATATGTGGATGACATTATCTTCGGCTGCACCAATCAGAAGTACAGTGAAGAGTTTGGATATATGATGCAAGAGCAATATTAGATGTCCATGATGGGAGAGCTGAAATTCTTCCTCGGTCTTCAAATACGACAACAACACAACAACATCTTCATATCTCAAGAAAAGTATCTCAAAGATTGCCTGAAGAAGTTTGGTATGCAAGACTGCAAAGGCTTCACAACACCAATGCCAGCCAAAAATCATCTGGGTCCCGACGACAATGGTAAAGAGTTCGATCAAAAGGTATACCGCTCCATGATTGGTTCTTTACTTTATCTATGTGCATCTGGGCCAGATATTATGCTTAGTGTTTGCATGTGTGCTCGATTTCAAGCGGCACCAAAGGAGTCGCATCACTTAGTTGTGAAGTGAATTCTTCGATATTTGGCTCACACCACAACTCTAGGATTATGGTATCCAAAGGGCTCAGAGTTTGATCTGGTTGGATTCTCGGATGCTGATTATGCTGGTGACAAAGTTGATCGCAAGTCTACATCAGGCACATGTCACTTTCTGGGACGATCACTTGTATGTTGGTCTTCAAAGAAGCAGAACTGTGTATCTCTCTCCACTACTGAATCTGAATAAATTGCTCCTGGATCTTGCTGTGCTCAGCTTCTATGGATGAAGCAAACACTCAAGGACTATGGCATTCATCTGAAGCAAGTGCCACTTTACTGCGACAACGAAAGCGCTATCAAGATTGCCAACAACCCAGTTCAGCACTCGAAGACAAAGCACATTGAAATTCGTCATCACTTTCTCAGAGATCATGTTGTGAAGGAAGATATTGATATCATACATGTCAACACTGAAGAGCAATTGGCAGATATCTTCACCAAGCCCTTGGATGAGAAGAGATTTTGCAAGTTACAGTGTGAGCTAAATATCCTGGAATCCTCAAATGTCCTGTGATCAGGCACACATCCTAACCCTTATGCATATTGATGACTTAGATGTGCAACACACGAAGTAAAGTATATCTTCAATCAATGAAGACATACATTCTAAGTGTGAATACATTAATGTGGAATTTGACTTCGGAGCGCCGCGATAATTGTGCGTCGTGTCTGGGTCTAATACTTCCTATACGGTGGGTAACGCCACCACCAGATGTTCTATTTTGAAGTGTTTCACTCATGACGTTATATTTGATATGTCTTCACATTTGGTTTGGCTTCAATCTCAACATATCTTCGTGATTATCTTCACTATGTTGATTATATAGATATATATATATATATATATATATGCTAGTGTTCTATCCTCTACAGCATTCACTTATAGCTATGTCTTCTTGTTGAATCTTTTGAACTAAGTGAATGTGATCGGACACTAACCTCTCTATGCTTTCTATCTCAAATTCTATCTCTCCAAGTCATATGCATTCTATTGAAACTGTCGAATGTCTTCTCTGCGTCCTTGTCAGCAGAAGATACAAAGACAACCATTAAGTCCGTTTTCAATGCTCATTCCTCCACATGAAACCCGGAGAAGTAGGAACGACCACCCGACAATCAAGGCGTGCGTGGGACGTGGAACAAACCCCAAAATTTCGCATAATGGCCACGTGTTCCTCAGATGCGAATCGCCAGGGGCACCTGTGTAATAGCACAGTGCCGCCCATGTACCTATAAATACACACTTCACAGCGGTCATTATCTCTTCTTCCACTCTCACACGAACCCTAGCGCCACCGCTAGCCTTCGATGATGCCGGCGACGAAGCGCTTCGCTGCCGCAACCTCTCCGACGCTGTCTTCACGCCAACCACGGACATCGTCCTCTCCGCCGTCGCCGTAGGTGTCCTCCGTCGCCAAGTTAGGGCGCGGAAGATCGAACTACTCGGCCTCATCTCCCACTCCGTCTAGCAGTTCTTAGTGTGGTAAATAAAACTTCCTTTTTACAGCACCGTTGATCCTATGGATATGTCACTTTCTACCACAAGCAGTTTCTATTCACACAAGTTAGATCTCTCTCATACTGCATCTCATAACATGCCTAGTATATTCACTTATGCTTCACAAAGTAGTTAGATTCCTCACTTGTACTGATCTGTGGATTCGTACAAATCTGGAACCAACTCCTTATCTATGAGTGAATGTCTTCGCACGATGAGGTCAATGTCTTCTAAACTGATTTATCTTCAAAGTCTTCTGAGAATGCATATGACCTATTCCCCTTCCCTCGCACCTTAATGCTGTCACAGGTACATGTCCGTGGCAGAATCCTTTGGTTCTCATAGTCTGCATTCATTTGCAGAATTCTTACAGCATCACATAAATTCTCCCGAAGCCAGTTCCTGTTGGTCCAGCAAGCGAAAACCCTTGAAGCCTTTGAATGTGTTGAAGCCTTTCAAGTTAAAGTTTATGGCTTCAGAGAAAACAGCAAGGAAGGGTGGCAGAAAGCGTCGTGGAGAAACATCCAGAGATCTACCAGATGACCTCTCAGAACTGTACAAGACAAATCCTGAAGAGGATTACAATCAGCGCAAGACCCGAATCCAATGGATTCGAAGATATCGGGCAGAACAATGGTTCAAATACTGATTTGTAACCTAGGAATATGCTGAGAAAAATGCCATCAAGAGACCGTGGGGAGACATCCTATACAAGAATCTTCTACCCAGGTCCAGAGATGAAGCCATTGATCAGGGCTTCTATCCCTGCATGGTCCGTGGGCCACAGCCTGCTGATGCACACCCATCGTCACTACTATGGTGTCGTGACGACAATCTGTTCAAGCGCAACTTCCAGTTTGCCCAGAACTCAGCGAAGCAGAACAAGAAGACTTTGGGGTTAGACTTCAACCCTAGTCCCTCAGCACCAAGGGCAGATGGCACACGAGATGCAGAACCAAATGTCATCGGTCCTTTCTACAACCTTGAAGGCCTCATCACCCACATCTTGGTTCAAGGGACTACAGTGAATGAGCCTACAGCTCACGCTGAATCAGATGAAGCGCCTGCAGTGGCGAAGCCAAAGAAGATGAAGAAGCCTAAAGCTTCAAAGCCTGCCCCTTCACCAAAAATCTCAAGGGCGAAGCCACTGGCAACTGCACCTCCTGAAGACAGTGTGCAGTCCGAAGACTTATCTCGCATCTCCAAGCCCCAGAAGGCCAAGATGCCACTGCCACACACTGGCCAAGAGCTAACAGCTGCTGCCATTCTGTGCAATGATGCCATTGATCTGTCAAGCGATGAAGATCTTGCAGATGATGCTCTTGAGCAACTCATCAAGAGCAAAGAAGAAGCAGAAATCTTCAATGATCTTCCTCTCTTTGATGTAACCATCATCCACAACTTCATTGACGAGTGGTTTGACACGCCAAACATCATCTTTGAAGATCTGCAGCTACCCATTGGCCTCAGTGTCGCCTTCCAAGGCGCCATTGCTTCAGAGCTAGCTGTCGCCCAGCGCATTGTTGAACTGAAGCAAAAGATTGACTATGAAAAGGCTCAGTTCAAAAAGCATATGGCCAAGCTCAGTGTGCAAGAAGTGAAGAACTTCAAGATCATGATGCACGAGCTCAAGGAAGCCTTTCTGAAGAAACTTGCAGAAGCTTAGGGCTCGCGTGAGCGCATGAAGACTCTGGCTGACAGATGTGTGCAAGCCTATAATGAGGCTGAGAAGCGCAAGGCCCTTGGGCGTCCTAGCATCGACCCCGGGATGGCCGCAAAGAAGAAGAAGAAGAAGCCTGCTATGGCTGAACCCGACGCACCAAGGCAGGAAGCAGTTCCGATTGTCTTCCCAACTAAAATGACTGGCTCGAAGCCAAAAGGCCGGTCAACCGCTTCAGAGCTCAAGAAGACAAGGACTGTTGAGGCTGAAGCCAGAAAGAGGAAACATTCTGAAGCCTCTCCTACTGCCCCCTCCAAGAAGAAGAGGAAGACCAAGAAAGATCGGGCTGCTCCCACAGAGCCCTTAATAGTTGAACCCATTTCTATGGTCTATCCTGAAGCTGAACGCCAACTGACTATCCATGAGCCTGCTTCCACAGAGGCTCATGAAGTTGAAGACTTTCCAGCAGATGACCCCATCGCTGCTGAAGACATTGGTCAACATGACCATGTAGAAGATGGTGCAGTCCTTCCTCAGCTCGAGAACAGCGAACACATCAGCATTGGTCGTCCACTGACGCCAATTGCACAGGATGCTTCATGGGCGGATCGCCCACAAGAGGAAGAAGACTATGAGGCCCAGCCAACTCCAACTACACAGGCGTCACCTGCATTGCGCAGGCATCGCAAAGGTCCAAGGCCTCAAGTCTCTGCTGAAGACAATCCGGCTGCATCAGCCGCGGAAGAAGAAGTCCCACAAGTTCCCACTCCCTTGTCCCACCAAGAAGCAGTTCTCAAGGAGAACGTGCTTGTGACCGACCCTCCAGCTCATCAAGTGGAGGATGAAAATCTTGAGGCTGCCACAACCACCAATGAAGCTAATGTGGAGCCCTCCCCAACAAAAGCTTCAGAAGACAGCGAAGCCACTGAACCCGTCACTTCTGTTCCTGAGTCTGCTGCCGGTCCTCAGTTTGACTATCATGTTGAGCACAGGCCTCAGGTACAGAAGCCAATCACAAGATTGCCAAGGTTCCCAGGTCCTGCATCAGTACCTGGCTCTTTCAATATCAATGGCTTCAGGGCAGACAACACATTCTTCGATAGCTCCAGGAACCCCTACTCAAGGGAAAGGATATCATCTGATCGGTTCTGGAGCTATCCTCAGCGAAGCTATTACTCATGCATTCTTTACAACCAAGGTCGCATCTTCCCACACAAGCGCCTTGACATTGAAGCTATAGCTGGTCTGCCCTGTCTGGAAGAAGCTTTGGATTGCTTCAAGGAAGTTGGACTGCTGCCGTTCGTTACTGACCAAGAGCATTGGAATGAAGAGCTGCTGCTCCAATTCTATGCCACACTTCACATCAGCGGGTATAGCAGAGATCCGAAGACTTGGGTCCTGGAGTGGATGACCGGAAACGTTCATCATGAAGCCAATGCATTTGACATCATTGAGCTCACTGGCTTGCCTACTCCTGGCGATCTCTACGAGCATGACTGTCAGTTGCATAGTGAAGCTATTGAGAGCATCTTTAAGAGGCCTGAACCTGATATGAGTCAGATGCTCAGCATGATGAAGCCATTGCCCCAAGATGCTGCTTATCCCACGGAGTTCTTCGTTGAAGACCTTGAGTATCTGCCAAGAACCATCTATCACATCATCAGGCGAACTCTCTGGCCCATCAAGGGGCACTCTCCAAATGCCAAGCTTGAGGGTGCAATAAAGACTTTGGTCTTCTATATTCTTCATGGAAAATGCTTCAATGCACAAGACTTATTCATCCGCCAACTAGCTGCATCAGGCTCTATCTGTTTGGCTTGAAGTTCTACGCCCCATGGGTAATGCGGCAAATTAAACTTCACTCTGATATCTCATATCAGCCATCTGCTCGCAATCATAGGATTTTTCTGCCTGATGTGGATATCTCTACTGAAGCCATCTATCCTGAGCCTGCCAAGGAACCTCTAAGTCTTCAGAATGCAGAGCATCAGAGTTTCTCTCAGAACATTGAAGGAGTTGAAGCAGTCACTCGGGTGTATCCTTTGGCTGGCACTACACGTGCACCACACCCTGCTTCCACTGAAGCCACTGATAGTACAACTGCTCCAAGACCCAAGAAGCGCACTCGTGTTATCAACGACCGAGAGCTTCTTGTGGCTCTTCATCAGAAACAGGATAGGCATCATGACTGGCTGAAGCGTCAGATGAAAAGCCTCATGGTGGATGTTAATCGCATTTGCAATCTTGCCACCAAGAATGCTTTCGTTGCCCATGAAACTTGTCGCTTCGCATGGAAAGGGCTCACGATGATGTGTTCTAAAGCTGATCTTCAAGAGGATGGCTTCACAGAGCGATTCAAGTTTGACTCCACACCTCCTCGAAGGGCCGTGCTGCGAGGAACTCCATCCCTTGAAGACTCTAAGTTCTCTTCCTCTGCTGCAATAGTGACTGCCAGAGTTATCAAGGATGAAGACAATGCTACTTCACTGCCACCTCCTTCAGCACGCGTCAACTCTGCTCCAAGCTCTACAGCACCGCCAAACACCACCAACGACCCGGCTACTTCACCTACTCCTCATGGGAACGAGTAGATGCTCTATGTCTTCAAACCTTTTTGGTCCTTACTGACAAAAGGGGGAGAAGCATATGAGGTTGATAGTCTTCAAGTGGGTTCATATGGGCGAGTGCTTTATATTTTGCTTCGTGCTTACAACTCTCGTTTTGCTACATTTGGTTCTTTGAGTTGTAACACTTAAACTCGATGGTCGTCTGCTACTTATCTGCCACCTTGTTTTGCGATGGTAAATTCCGCATGTGCGATGATAAATTCCGCACTTAGATCATTCTGCAGACATCCATTTTCCATTATGCATGTCATTATCTTCATATACTTTCACATGCAAGGTGGATTGTCATCATAAGTTGAAGTGGATCTCCACAAGTACAACCTGTCATGTGCATTTGCATTCCAAAAGCAAATTACTTATATGCACATCTTCAGGGGGAGCCCTTGCAACTTATGAAGACAATTCCTTATCCTTTACAATTTCACAGATTATATTCCCCGTTGAAAACTTCAACTAGTTTGTCATCAATCACCAAAAAGGGGGAGATTGTAAGTGCATCTAGTGCCACCCCTAGTTGGTTTTGGAGTATTGACGACAAACCTAGTTGAGGGACTAATGTGTTTGTGAGAATTGCAGGATAACACAGGTAGAAGTCCCTCATTGATTCAGTTTTCCTACCAGAGATGACCCCTAAAAATGTATGAAGACATTGAAGTCAAAGGTGGTATATGAAGATATTCACATTGAAGACTATGACAAGAGAAGACACCACATGAAGCCTATGGAGCTCGAAGACTTAGATCTTTCGTAGTTCTTTTTATTTTGTGTTGAGTCATAAGAACCACCGTACTATTAAGTGGGGTCCAAGAGAACCAGTCAGAATGACTGAAGTGATGCCTAACCAAAACCTATGTCTTCGAGTGAAGACTATGAGAGCGAATCTTGTCCCGAGTCGGACAAGTCAGCTTTGCTTGTAGCCCAAGTAAAGTTGCCGTGTGAGTTTGGAATCTGACCGTTGGAACACGTGTCAGTTCCTTAGTGACCCAGGGTCATTTCAGACAAATCAGGTCGGGTTGCCAAGTGGCTATAAATAGCCCACCCCCTACAACCATAAACGGTTGGCTGCTCAGATTGAGAGTACGGCTTTTGTCGTTTGAGAGCAACCCACCTCGAAGCCTTTGAGAGAGAATTCCTTGCGAGGATAAAGCCCTAACCACCCAGAGCCAAAGATAATTGGGCATCACTTAAGTCTTCTTGTCTGTGTGATCTGAAGACTTATTACACTTGAGGACCGTGCATCCTCCAGCCGGTTAGGCGTCGCGTTTTGAGCATCCAAGAGTCATTGTGGATTGCCGGTGAACAAAGTCTGTGAAGGTTTGGGAGTCTACCTTGAAGACTTACCAGAGTGACTGGGCGAGGTCTGTGTGACCTTAGCTCAAGGGGAATACGGTGAGGACTGGGTGTCCTGAGCTGCGTGTTCAGGACTGGGTGTCCGGGACTGTGTGTCCTATGGTTTAAATACCTAGCCGCCCTAACCAGACGTACAGTTGTCACAGCAACTGGAACTGGTCCAACAAATCATTGTCTTCAACGAGTCAATGGTTTCATCTTCCCCTTCCTTTACTAACTGTTACTCCTTGTGAAGTCATTGTATGCCTGCACTATCTTTTGTCTTCACTGAGTGACTGCGTGTTCTGTTTGGCTTCATAATATCTTCCTACCTGATCCTTACTACATTGCTGCTATTAGTCATTGTGCTTTCACTCTATTGAATACTTGACTATGGCTTGCCTAGTGTAGTCTACCTTCCGCTGCAAGGTATTAGGTTTATTTCTAATGTTTGTCTTCATAACTCCCACGTTTTGAAGACTTTCATAAAAATTGCCTATTCACCCCCCCCCCCTCTAGTCGATATAACGCACTTTAAAGGTTTCGTAACCATAGACTTGTGTTGTCACTTGATAACGGTATCACGTCATTAGGAGAATGATGTGATGGACAAGACCCATTCGTTAGCTTAGAATATGATCGTTTAGTTTATTTCTATTGCTTTCTTAATGTCAAATACATATTCCTTAGACTATGAGATCATGCAACTCCTGGATACCAGAGGAATACCTTGTGTGCTATCAAACGTCACAACGTAACTGGGTGATCATAAAGATGCTCTACAGGTATCTCTGAAGGTGTCTATTGAGTTGGCATGGATCAAGATTAGGATTTTTCACACCGAGTATCGAAGAGGTATCTCTGGGCCCTCTCGGTAATACATTACAAGAATCTTGCAAGCAAAGTAACTAAGGAGTTAGTTAAGAGATGATGTATTACAGAATGAGTAAAGTGGTTTGCCGGTAACAAGATTGAACTAGGTATGAAGATACCAACGATCGAATCTAGGGCAAGTAACATACCAACAGACAAAGGGAAGTACGTATGTTGTCATAGGGTTCGACCGATAAAGATCTTCATAGAATATGTAGGAACCAATATGGGCATCCAGGTTCCGCTATTGGTTATTAGCTGAAGAGGTATCTCGGTCATGTCTACATAGTTCTCGAACCCGTAGGGTCGCACGCTTAACGTTCATTGACGATATAGCACTACAAAAAAAGACACATCTATGACATTTTGGGCTAAACGAATTTTTTTCTGCCATGCTTATGACACTTCTATGAAGATAATTGTGACAAAACCAGGTACCATCATAGATGTGGTGGGCTCCTACTTCTGTGACAAAAATCATGACAGAAAATGGGCTTTTCATCCTGGGCGGGCCAGAGACGCACCTGTGTGACATTCTTTGGGCCATCCATGACGGAAAAAATCATGGTAGAAGCGAGGGCGAGGAAAATTTCGAGGAGTTCCCAGTTACGGTGGGTGGTCGGGGCCAAGCGATGCATGGAGGTTTGCACGTTTCTTTCATACACGTACACGCGTGTGTGCGAGACGTGTCGCTCTAACTGAACTCGAGCGAGGCGTTGGGCTCTAAATGAACCCGAGTGATTGCATTAGCTATGTAACTGAACCCAAGTGATTCCTTCGCTACTGTTGCTAACTGAAGCCGATCGAAGCTGCCTCTTGATGAATAGTTCCCGGTGGGGGTTGCGTGAACAGTTCCCGGTGGGGGTTGGATGAACAGGCTCCAGTTGTATTAGAGGCCATTACCGCTGGATGAATAGGACCCGGTCGAGGAGGTGGTAGTGGATGAACAGTAGCCGGTGGAGGGACCCTATACGTGGAGGGCTGGTTGAACAGGACCCCGTGGAGGGGCTAGTTGAACATGACCCTGTGGAGGGCTGGTTGAATAGTAGCCGGTGGAGGCTGGATGAACAGGACCCCGTGGAGGGCTGGATGAACAGTAGACGGGGGAGGCTGGATAAACAGGACCCCGTGGATGAACAGTAGCTGGTGGAGGCTGGAGGAAGTCGACAGTGGATACACAGTAGCAGGTGGGAGCTGGAGGAAGTCGATGGTGGATGAACAGTAGCCCGTGGAGTCCCGTTTTGCGGTACGCCACACCCCTCCTGAGAACAGGACCCCTGTTTCGACCGTAGGCGCTCCAACACAAGTTTGTTTCCTCCGTTTTGCGGTACGCCATACCTCTCCCGATCAATAGGACCCCGTTTCGATCGTACGTGGTCGAACAGTCTGTTTCCTCCGTTTTGCGGTACGCCATACCCTTCCCGATGAACAGGACCTTGTTTTGACTGTTCGTGGTCGAACAGAAGGCCCGTTTCCTCTGTTCTGCCGTATGCCAGACCTCGTTTTGGCTGTTCCGTCCAAGCCAGTTGGCTCCCGATAAACATGACGTATTCCGTTGCCCCCCGATGAACACGATGCAGTTTCTCTGTTCTGACCTAGCCGGTTGGCTTTCGATGAACAGGACGCCGTTGCTGTCGTGCATTGCCTCACCATGTACACAAGCCCTGGTCGTACAAATGCGTGAGTACACGTTCGAGACCCCGCCCGTACGTACGTACGTGGCCATATTTTTAGCATATGGTTGTACGTACGTGTACACGGTTTTGACCGGACTGCCTGAATTGCTACATCGGGGGCTCTACTACTGCACGTGTCGTTGCTTGCTCGGCCACAATTCATCATTGCAGAGAGACCGATCGACCAGTATGTACGTACACGTTCGCGACTAGAATGAGAACGCTAGGTACGCTTCGATCAGGTGGGTCCCGGCTGCCGGGGAGGATAAGTAGGCACTTCCTTGTGTGCGAAGTTATTGATGGTGGGTCCCAACGGTCAGGGGGGAGAATCAATTTTTTTACCCGTAATATGGACGCACATCCTTGCGTGCGCAGATGTAACTGGTAGGTCCCAGCTATCAAGGGGAAACATTTTTTTCACAAAATATAGAGTCCCTTCCGGTGGGTCTCCGCTATCAGGTGGAAGAATAATTATTTTACGTGTAATAAGGTTGCACTTCCTTGCCGCGGCCGTGGACCCAGCTATCAGCCTCTCCACATTCAGTCCTCTTCCGATGGAAGTTGTTCCTTGACCATGTTGACCACACCGTGCTGAGAGCACCAAGGCGGTGGACGATGGCGAGGCCTGGAAGGGGACGTCACGGAGCTGAGGAAGACGCGGCAGTGGATTCCCATGCGGAGAGGAGTACGAGGGTTGACTGGTTAGGCTGCGATGTGAGGCTGCCGTCGCCGCAGATGAACACGGGTTGTGGGTGAGTAGACAGTAGAGGGATGGTCTGGCCAGCGGTGGGAGTAGGATGGGGCGGTGAGGCCTCCGCGGTAGCACAACCGACCATTGGAGGTATAGCAGGCGTTCTCGCCGACGCTAGTTTGGGCGGATGGTGCAAGAAGAGCAGCGATTGAAGAAGCGCCAGGACCATTCGACTAAAATCCAACGGTCCTGCTGCTAGAACCGTTTGTTGACTAAGTTGACAAAGCCCTGCATATGCGTCAACTTAGTAGGCCCACAGGCCAGCCTCCGAACCACTGCGCCCCAAATGTCAGTGGGAGGAATCATTTTTTCGCGTAATAAGGAGAGTGTTTCTTGCGTGCGGCCATGGACCATGGGGGTCCCTATTGTCAGCCTCTCCATGTACATCCCTATTTTTATGATTGTCGTTTGTTGAATGTTGAGCACGCCGCGCCTAGAGCACCAACGCACTGGACGACTGCGAGGCCTAGGAATGGAACGACCTAGAGCTGGCAAAGACATGATGTCACTTGAAGCTACGTTGGTATTTCCCCAAAGAGGAAGGGATGATGCAGCACAGCGGCGGTAGGTATTTCCCTCAGATATGAAACCAAGGTTATCGAACAAGTAGTAGAACCCAGCAACACGATGTAAACAGCCCCTGCACACAGATCACAAATCCTCGCAACCCGACATGTTAAAGGGGTTGTCAACCCCTTTCGGGTAACGGTGCCAGAAATTGGTGCGTGACGGGAGAAAGTTGTAATAGATTGAATAAATAGATCACAAATAAAATAAAGTGCAGCAAAGATTTTTGGGGTTTTTGGATTAATAGATCTAAAAATAAAAGCAAATAAAACTAGATTGCAAAGGCAAATAATATGAGAAAGAGACCCGGGGGCGTAGGTTTCACTAGTGGCTTCTCTCGAGAAAAATAGCAAAAGGTGGGTGAACAAATTACTGTTGGGTAATTGATAGAACTTCAAATACTCATGATGATATCCAGGCAATGATCATTACATAGGCATCACGTCCAAGATTAGTAGACCAACTCCTGCCTTGATCTACTACTATTACTCCACACATCGACCGCTATCCAACATGCATCTAGTGTATTAAGTTCATGGAGAAATGGAGTAATGCAATAAGAATGATGACATCATGTAGACAAGATCTATTTATGTAGAGGTAGCCCCATCGTTTTATCCTTAGTATCAATGATACATATGTGTCGGTTCCCCTTCTGTCACTGGGATCAAGCACCGTAAGATCGAACCCACTACAAAGCACCTCTTCCCATTGGAAGATAAATAGATCAAGTTGGCCAAACAAAACCCAAATATTGGAGAAGAAATACGAGGCTATAAGAAATCATGCATAAAAGAGATCAAAGAAACTCAAATACTTTCAAGGATATAAAAAGATAGATCTAATCATAAACTCAAAGTTCATCAATCCCAACAAACACACACAAAAGAGTTACATCATATGGATCTCCAAGAGACCATTGTATTGAGAATCAAGGGAGATAGAGAGAGATGAAGCCATCTAGCTACTAACTAAGGATCCGAAGGTCTACAAAGAACTACTCACGCATCATCGGAGAGGCACCAATGGAGGTAGTGAACCCCATCCTAGATGGTGTCTAGATTGGATCTGGTGGTTCTGGACTCTGCGGCGGTTGGATCAATATTTCTTCGACCCCCTAGGACTTTGGGAATATTGTGGTATTTATAGAGCAAAGAGGAGGCCCGGGGGGCACCCGAGGTGGGCACAACACACCAGGGCGCGCCTGGGCCTCCTGGTGCACCCTAGAGGGTTGTGCCTCCCTCGAGGAACCCCCAGGCGCAGCCGGGGCCCGTTGTGTTCCTTTTGGCCCATAAAAATTATCCGTAAGGTTTCGTGGCATTTGGACTCCGTTTGATGTTGATTTTCTGCAATGTAAAAAACAGGGGAAAAATAGCAACTGACACTTGGCACTATGTCAATAGGTTAGTAGCAAAAAATCATATAAAATGACTATAAAATGATTAGAAACATCTAAGATTGATAATATAACAACATGGAACAATAAAAAATTATAGATACATTGGAGACATATCAAGACACAATAGTGGATGCCCACACTGAGGAGAGTATGACGGTTGACTCGTTCAGCTGCGGCGTGAGGCTATGTCACATGAGAATAACAGGAGGTGGGGGTGTGTAGAGGGATGGCCAGGCCAGCGGAGGGAGTAGGGTGGGCCGGTGAAGCCTGTGCAACATCACAGTCGGCCACAAGAGGAGGAAGCAGGCAGTCCTGCCGGCACTGGTTTAGGTGGCTGGAGCAGGAAGATCAAAGATTGAAGAAGCACTTTGCCCATTGGATGGACATCCAACAGTCACTGCTGCTAGAATCGTGTGTTGACTTACAAAGCCTTGTGTAAACAAGTCAGCCTCGAAATCCGTGGCATGTACAACCCATTTGCTATTATTTCTATAATTTACTGCCCATTTGCTAATTCATATGGAATTTATTGAAGCCCATTTTCCATTATTAGAATCGTTGCCCATGTTCTGGTCAGTGCGAGGGTTAAAAAATTGAACTAAAAAATGTGCTAAATTTTAAAAAGTCGCATATTTTTGCTAGGGAACAAAATATTCTTAATCCAAAAATTAGTAGCATAGTAAAACAAATTTAAAAACAAATTAGTAATATATCATGTTAAAATCCAATGAAATATAAAATATCAGTGAAGAATAAAAACAAAAAACGAAACTAATTGCCCATTTGCTATATTTTTTTGGAATTTGCAACCCCTTTGATATTACTTTTAAGATATACCGCCCATACTCTTTGGCCAGGCAGGAATGCCTCCCTCCTCGTCTTGAAAGATTTGCAGCCCACTAACTCAGGGAAAACAAATAGGCCTAGCTTGGGTATTCTTCAAAAAGAAATAATGGGCTACCTATTTTCCCAAAGAAAAAACTGCTGGGCTGGTCATGTTGTTAGACGGGCTATAGAGACCGCACAACCCAGTTTACAGCGTGCTCCTCCGAACAAATCCTCAAAAAAGTGGTGCAATTCTGTCGTTAATTGACTATACGTTGACAATGATGTGGGTCCCAGATATCAGCAGGGTGGATTAGAGTAAAACAAACAAGGGGTGCATCTGAGTAGTAAAAGAGGCGCTTGCTTGTGTTCGGGAGTGGGTCAGGTGGGTCTGTACTGTCATTCTCACAACTACAGTCCTCTCCTGATTCACTATGTTGACAGGGCCGGACGGCGGTGCCGTGGAGAGTGCACCAAGGCGGATGATAAAGTTGTGTCGCCAATGTGTTCGGCTGGGTTGGGCATTTTTATCGAAAAATAAAAATGGACCGGAACTATTTATGACGTTGACTAGGATTTGCATGGGTCCGCTGGTTGCAGGAAGAAAATGGTGGGAGAAAGAAGATTGGTCGCTATCTTTGCCTAAGAATAACATCGACTGAATGTAACGACACTCTCATAGGAAATAATATCCTCCTATTAAAATTTGACTTTTCAAATCGTGAATTTAAAGAACTGGTGCATGAGCATTTAGCTTTATTCATTTATTTATTTACTTATTTATGGTTAGGGAACCATGATCATGTACCTGGGCCGGATTCATGTGAGAGCCTCCCTTCCAGTTAATTATGGGCTCCTCTATTGGGCCTTCATCAGTGAGCTGTATGTTATCGACAAGTGGAAAATGTGTTCTGTACCAAAAATAGTAGTCCCTCTCTCTCAGTTTACAAGGCGTGCATGTACCCCTAGGTCATCAATTTGACCTACCTAATAGAAGTCATATATTACATAAAATGTACCATTATAAACTTCAGATGTTCTATTTTCAACCAGTATAATTTTTTGTGTTATATAGTTTATATTACGGTGATAAAATTGGCAACCTAGGTATACGCGCAGGACTTGTAAACTGAAACGGAGGGAGTACTCACAAAAGTATCAGACCGTGCAATGACTTCCAAAACATCGTGTTTGTCATTCTAACAACATATTTATTCAACCAACAGACGAAATATACTACTGATTGTACATTGAAAACAGTAGCAGGAACAACCAGGGCTGGGGGTGCAACAGAGGCAGTAAGTAGGCCAGAAGAGTAAAGACGCAACTCTCTCTTCCAAACCAAACATCAGCCATCATTACAAAAGGGCTACCAAAAAGAACAAGTGTATGCATGAAACTAAATAAAGATCCTACTACACCAAGTGTACGCATCTAACTAGCTGACTTAGTTAGATGTTACTATTTATTAAGTTGTGGAGATTGGCTGACGGCTTGAACCAGATGGGTGCCTGACGGGGGAAACTCTAGCTAGCAGGTCGAAGTCTGATACTTGAGACCCTCTCTGAGGGAGTCCTGGAATAGCGGGTCTCCGGACAGCCGGACTATATCCTTTGGCCGGACTGTTGGACTATGAAGATATGTGATTGAAGACTTCGTCCCGTGTCCGGATGGGACTCTACTTGGCGTGGAAGGCAAGCTAGGCAATACGAATATGTATATCTCCTCCTTTGTAACCGACCTTGTGTAACCCTAGCCTCCTCCAGTCCTATATAAACCGGAGGGTTTTAGTTCGTAGGACAACAGACAATCATACCATAGGCTAGCTTTTAGGGTTTAGCCTCTCTGATCTTGTGGTAGATCAACTCTTGTAATACTCATATCATCAAGAACAATCAAGCAGGATGTAGGGTATTACGTCCATCAAGAGGGCCCGAACCTGGGTAAACATCGTGTCCCCTGCCTCCTGTTACCATCCGCCTTAGACGCATAGTTCGGGACCCCCTACCCGAGATCCGCCCCGACATTGGTGCTTTCATTGAGAGTTCCTTTGTGTCGCCATCATAAGGCTTGATGGCTCCTTCGATCATCGCTAGTGATGCGGTCCAGGGTGAGGCTTTCCTTCCTGGACAGATCTTCGTATTCGGCGGCTTCGCACTGCGGGCCAATTGGCTTGGCCATCTGGAGCAGATCGAAATCTACGCCCCTGGCCATCAAGTCAGATTTGGAAACTTGAACTACATGGACGGCATCCGCGGAGACTTGATATTCAATGGATTCGAGCCCATGCCAGACGCGCCGCACAGTCGCGACGAGCAAGACGTAACTATGTCGTCGGACAGTGCTCGGGAGATCGCATCCGCAGCTACTCCAGCCTTTTACCCGGAGCAAATTGCGCCATCCGAAAGCGGAGGGATGGACCCCGCCATGGAGGCCTCACTCTCAGTGGCTATAGAACCAGATACTGACTTCACCCCTTATGAGAGCTGTGTCACCGAACCACTGGATTTATCCCCGGCCACGGACTCCGACCCGCCTACATCCATGCCTGTCGAATCCGACGGGGCACCGACAATGGAGTTCACCTCCGTGGATATCTTTCAGCACTCACCTTTCAGAGATGTGCTAAATTCATTAAGGTCTCTCTCCCTGTCAGGAGAACCTTGGCCGAACTATGTCCGGCTAGAATGGGATGCGGACGACGAAGAAATTCGCTGCCCACCCACCACCCTTATAGTAGTCACTATCGACGACTTAACCGACATGCTCGACTTCGGGTCTGAAGACATCAAAGGTATGGATGACGATGCAGGAGAGAAACCAGAACCCCCGCCCACAGGACGCTGGACCGCTACTTCATCACATGACGTATACATGGTGGATGCACCTAGAAAGGGCAATGGCGAAGAGACAGCGGAGGATGCACCCTCCAAGCAACCCAAGCGCCGACGTCAACGGCGCCGCTCTAAGTCCCGCCATAGCAACAACAACAACGATAATAATAGTCCACGTGACTCTGGAAGAAACGACAACTGCACCACCCCGGTGGCAGAACATGATCAAGATGCAAACTGCACACATAGTACGGATCCAACGTCCAAACACGATGACGCCAAAGATAAGCCTCATCAATCCCCGTCTAGGGAAGAAAACTGTCCGGACGAAGATGCACATATCATCTCGGAAACGCACTAGGAGCAAGAAAACATCTGCATAAGGCTTATTGCCACAGCGAGGAGCCTGAAGAAACAGAAGCAAAGGCTCAAGGTCGCACAAGATACGCTCAACAACAAGTGGAACAAAGTAACGAAGTATGGTGGAAGTTACCATCAAAATAGCTATCCAAAGCGCAAACTATTACCGTAATTTGACGATGAGGCCTTAGAGCCCATACAGCCGAAAGGTGATACGTCCAACCGGCCGGATCCACCACCATGTGAACGCGATAGAGCGGCTAACAAAGTCACGCATAAGTCAACACACGATTCACATGAGAACTTGCGTCAAAAATCCGGCGTGACCATATCTAGCTATGGATCTAGGAAGCGCGCTACGGTACATAACCAACACCGAATACTACAACCGTTCGAACACCATGGCACATCCCAATACAGGGGTGCTGCACACCCCTTATGTTTCACTGATCAGGTGCTGGATCACGAATTCCCAGAGGGATTCAAATCGGTGAATATAGAGGCGTACGACGGAACCACAGACCCTGGAGTCTGGATAGAGGACTTCATCCTCCATATTCATATGGCTCGTGGAGACGATCTCCATGCCATTAAATACTTGCCCTCAAGCTTAAAGGGCCAGCTAGGCACTGGCTGAAAAGCCTCCCCGAAAACTCAATTGGAAGTTGGGAGGAGCTCGATGACGCTTTCCGGGTCAATTTTCAAGGGTCTTATGTCCGACCTCTGGATGCAGACGATTTAATTCATATAATCCAACAGTTCGGAGAGTCCTCCCGAAAGCTCTGGAACAGGTTCGTCACCAAGAAGAACCAAATCTTAGACTGTCCGGACGCCGAAGCCTTAGCATCTTTTAAACACAGTGTCTGAGACGAATGGCTCGCCAGACACCTCGGTCAAGAAAAACCGAGAACAATGCCAGCCCTAACAAGCCTCATGACCCGCTTTTGTGCGGGCAAGAACAGCTGGTTGGCCCGTAGCAGCACCAGCGACCCAAGCACATCCGAAGTCAGGGATGGCAATGGTAAACCACGATGCAACCAAAACAAGTGTCGAAATAAAGAAGGTAGCCCAGATAACACGGCGGTAAACGCCGGATTCAGGGGCTCCTGACCAGGTTAGCGGGAAAAGCCTTTCAAAGGCAGAAGAGAAGGAAAATTTGGCCCAAACAAAATTCTTGACAAACTCTGTCAGATTCACGGCACCCAAGACAAACTTGCAAATCATACCCACAAAGAATGTTGGGTCTTCAAGCAGGCCGGTAAGCTAAACACTGAATACAAAGGGGAAGAGACACCAAGCGAAGACGAGGATGAACCTCGCCAGCAAAACGCCGGAGGACAGAAAAAGTTCCCACCAGAGGTTAAAACAGTAAACTTAATCCAGGTGACAAATAGGAGAAGCAATCATGCACTCCGATGCACACACACCATTGAGCCCATCACCCCTAGGTTCAACCACTGATTGGCATGCCCGATCACTTTTGATCGTCGAGATCACGTTACAAATATCCGGCGCAAAGGACTGACAGCCTTGGTGCTAGACCCAATAGTAAATGGGTACCATTTCACATGGGTCCTAATGGACGGCAACAGTGACCTAAATCTGATATATCAGGACACAGTCCGCAAAATGGGGATAGACCCGACACAAATAAGCCACAGTAATACTACCTTCAAGGGAGTAATACCAGGCCAAGAGGCCCGCTGTACGGGCTCTCTACCACTAGAGGTGGTATTGGGTTCTCCCGATAACTTCCGAAGTGAAATGTTAACTTTTCACATCGCTCCATTCCAAAGTGATTATCAAGCACTACTCGGAAGGGCGGCTTTCGCTCGTTTTAACGCAGTACCGCATTATGCTTTTCTCAAGCTCAAGATGCCTGGTCCATGTGGCATCATCATAGTTAGCAGAAATACCGAACGTTTTTATGTACGGAAGAGGATGTGGCGACTCTAGCAGCCGCAAACTAAGACGACCTCACCAACCAGAAAAATGGCAGGTCATCAAGACCACGGACACGGTTAGACGAATCCGGTGTTCCATCATATATACATGAGATTGGTTTTCAAACCCTCATAAAATGACACCAGGGGCTCCTTCCCGCGTGTAATCAGGGCCAGCCCGACTCAACTTGGTTTCTCTTGAATTTCGATAGTTCATTGATAATAACCAACTCTTCTCTTTTTTGGCACGGCAACCTTCACCTAAGTTCTTTCCTTTTGTAGATGACAATCGTGCTGCACCCGTCCAGGACACGGCACAACGGAGATGCAGGCGCAGATGTGCAGCAGGGACCCGCCCAAAGGTTTCTTTTTAGATTAAGACTTTGCATAAACCTTTTTTTACTGTCTCTTGTTGCTCACATCCTCCGGATACTCCACACAACCGAAAAGGATGCTAGCGTTATTGGCATGTGGCCACGCCAGGATTTTGCACGTACCTAGACACATGGGGTTTCTTATTAAGGGCATTGTTTAGCCCGGTATATGTTATAAAGACCGAACACCTTAGGGAGTGTTCGGCGTCGCGAGTTTGGACCTATATGCATCAGTTCCGAATCATGTCTTGGGTCAATAGTTGGGTTTGCCCGGCTCCCATGCTTTGGTACCTTACGTTCCACTATATCGGCTAAGGTAGCGGTGGGATAACTACTGCGATTGTGTCCCGGTTCTTCCGGACGAGCACCTTAGTGGAGAAAGCCGAAAACTGACTGTCATGATATAGCGAGAGACTGGTCAACCACTCGATGACTCATCGGAATCTTCGGGATTCCTCCGCATTAACGAAGGGCCCTTTCCTAGTCACGTACGTACGCGCCCCATATTCGGATGAGCACAGAAGTACCAGGGGCTACATAGTAGCCCCACTGTCAAACTCCTATGGCTAAGTGAAAGTGTTAAAGCAATATAGTCCGATTGCCTAGTTCGCTACGCTATCACCTCCTTAACGGACCAAGACGTTGGATGAAGTGTGAATATGCATCTTTTGCGAACACCCCCGCATTATATGCGTGGGGGCGGAAGCCGACGACTGCAAACTTTCAGGTTATACACATATATACATAAACGGCCGCACAGGTGGCACCATAGTACTTTCAGGCAAAAGTATAAATACAGCCTTGACAATTCAATAAAACATTGTTTTTACAATGGGAATACATGTCACTGAACATAACATTCTTTGAGCACTGAGCCTCTATCGAACGAGCGCCTTCAAGAACTTCTTCAAAGTAGTGCTCGGCAGCCACTCGACCTACGGCCGAACCCTGTGTCGCAACAGTGGTGGCCTCCATCTCCGCCCAGTATGTCTTGACACGGGCAAAGGCCATCCACGCACCCTCTATGCACGCCGATCTCTTTGCAGCATTGATGTGTGGCACATCACCAAGGAATTGTTGCACTAAGCTAAAGTAGCTATTTGGCCTTGGCCCTCCCGGCCACAGGTGATCCACAACGGACCTCATGGCATGTTCGGACAACCTATGGAGCTCGGCCCACTCGGCCAATCGCTCATTCAACAACAGCGGACGGACTGGAGCGTGGAACTATGACCAGAACAGCTTTTCCACTTCGGGACCTTTCTGATCCTTGAATTACTCGGCTGCATCAGCAGCACTTGCAGCCAAATCCATGTACGCGTCCGCAGAACTCCATAGTCAGTCCAGAGGAGCATACTTTGGATCTCCGAACTTAGTCCGCAGCAAGCAGGGCTTCCTAGACACGATATCCGCAGCTTGGTTCAGCTCCTCCTTCGTTGCTCTAATTTTGGAGCAGGCTTCCTTGGCAGCCACCCAGGCCTTCTCCAGGTCCGTCGCCTTCGCCCGGTTCTCTTCTTCAAGAAGCTGGTAACAGTCAGCGGCATCTTTTAACTCTACAACCATCTTGGCTATTTTTTCCTTGCTCTCGCAATGCACGGCCTGTTCAGCCCTTAATTCTCCGGCCGCCTTTAAAGCGGCCGCATTGCTACTCCCTGCTTGCTCCTTGGCTCGGGCAAGCTCCGCCCGAAGGGTCTCCACGGTGGCAACTCCATCTGCAGTCACAACACATTAAAGATACTGGCATCATGCTACTCTTATTATGTGACGACCACCAGAAAAATCACTCACACTGTGCCTCGTCAACCCGCTTGTTGACAAGCACGATGTCGGCATCTGCCGCATCCAGTTGCCGCTTTTGCTCGGCAAACCCATCAGTCCGGCTAGCCACTGGAGCTTCAGCCACCTGCACATAAAGGCGGTCTGGTTGTTACCTGGGACTATGATCCTCTGTTTGCCGCCGTTTTCGACGACAACCAGAGTCTCAGGGGCTACTATCTGCATAGGGCATACCTAACGTATGTGGTACTGTTAAAAACATACACTAGTTCACGTACCTCGAAGCCTTTCAGCAGACTCTTAAAGGCTTCATGCAAACCGCTTTCAGTGGATGAAATCCTTTCAATTACCGTAACCATTAGCGTATGATGCGCTTCCGAGACGGCAGCTTGCCCCAGAAGATCCTTCAGCGCGTCCGACCGCACACTGTACGGACCCTTGTTGTCGCTCCTTAGGAGCTGGATACTAGGGACTCCGGGCAGCCAAAGGGTTATCCTCTGGCCCTAGTGGATCTAGAGATACCCTTCACGACGACACTTCAAGGTCGCCCGCTTCTTGAGCCGGGGTTTCCGGGGGAGGTGTTTCGCTCTCCATCATCTCCGGAAGAAGATCCCCCGAAGATGAGCTCTGTTGAGAAGGGCTGCGATCCGGACTACAATTTATAAGCATCAGTTATTGTCTTTGGAAGTAAGATAGGATGTTTGCACTATTAAATACTTTTCGGTTACTTACAACTCGGTAGAGGGCTGATCCCCGTGTGAACATTGTGCGGCAAGAATACCCTCCGAGGCAAGACCCTCTGCCGGAGATTTCTTCTCCCGTTTGGAAACCTTAGTTTCCGGATCTTCAGAGGTAGTCCTCTTCCTTCCCCGGGGAGAGAGAATGTCAGATTCTTCCCCTTGGTTATCCTCCCTCGCGGAGGCGCTCACCTCAGTTGGAATAAATAGCGAAGGAGGACCACTTTCGCCCTCTTCCCCCCTCATCTTCCTTTGAGGGCACCAGATAAGGTGGTGGCTCAAGCATCTTTTCCAGCACCGGATTGTCCAAGCCCTCAGGAAGGGGGGCCGAACACCGGTTCATCTTCGCCTTTGTTATCCAGTCCTGGTCAAAGAGCGATTCTTCAGAATGATGTCATGATAAATAAAAGGACAGTGTGTTCGGCCACGAGATTACTTACTTGGGCAGCGGGGCGGTTGCAGCTTAGGCCCACGTCCTCGGTGGTGTCCGGACACTCTATTTGGGGTCTGAAGAACGATTTGTACATCTCCTCGTGCGTCATGCCGAGGAAATGCTGAATAGCACGCGGTCCTTCCGGGTTGAATTCCCACATGCGGAGGGGCCAACGTTTGCAAGGCTGGACTCGACGAACCAGCATAACTTGCATTACCATAACCAGACTGAAATCTCCCTCGAAGAGATCTCAGATACGGCTCTGCAGCATTGACACGTCCTTGGCTGGACCCCAGCTCAGCCCCCTGGTGATCCACGACATCGGTTGTGGTGGGGGGCCCGAGTGAAAGGTAGGGGCAGCTACCCACTTGGCACTTCGGGGAGCTGTGATGCAGAACCACTCCCGCTGCCACAATCCGGACACCTCTGGGAAGGAACCCTCTGGCCATGGAGCATCAACGATTTTTCTTATCAAAGCACCTCCACACGTAGTGTGCTTCCCCTCGATCTTCTTCGGCTTCATATCGAAGGTCTTGAGCCACAGGCCGAAGTGAGGGGTAGTGCGAGGAAGGCCTCACATACGACAATAAATAACGAGATGTGAAAGAAGGGAATCTGGGGCCAGATCATGAAAATCCAGCCCGTAATAGAACATAAGACCCCTAACAAAGGGATCCAGAGTGAGGCCTAGTCCTCGGAGGAAGTGGGAGATGAACACAATGCTCTCTTTGGGTTCGGGAGTAGGGACGACCTGCCCTCGGGCAGGCAACCTGTGCGAAATTTCGGCAGTCAGACATCTGGCCTCTCTCAACTTCTTGATGTCCTCCTCTATGACGAAGGAAGGCATCCACCGACCTTGAAGGTTGGATCCGAACATAGTTGAAGGTCCGAAGCACCTGACCTGAGCTTTGGGTGTTAGAACTCGAGGCGGGGGAAGGATTCGATTGAACGCGGGAGGGAAAAAAGAAAAAGCCTTGTCCCCTTTATAAAGAGGGTGAATGTCAAGCATCCTCCTCATGGCCGTTTGAGACTTACCTAAGATCTAGGAGTCATACCAACGGGCACGGTTGGGTTACCCACGTCTGTATTGATGAGAATCCCGTGATAAGGGGAACACGATCTCTCCTTTGACAAGACATGTCGAGGAAACCACCTCGCGTTATGTGCGGGGCTGGTTAAAGAAAAACGGTCCAAATAATGACCGGGCCGTGGCATGATGTCATGCTGTCAAAATGTGTCAGCAGATTAGATTTGTGGAAATATTATTCTCTCTACGGTGGTATGTGGAACTTATTTTGCAGGGTCGAACACTATCCTCATACTCAAACTCTTCCATGGTGTATTCGGAATCCGCCTTGCAATGCCAAAGACAATACTGCGCGCTGGACTCATCGTCATTGAAGCCTGGTTCAGGGGCTACTGAGGGAGTCCTGGATTAGGGGGTCTCTGGATAGCCGGACTATATCCTTTGGTCGGAGTGTTGGACTATGAGATACGAGATTGAAGACTTCGTCCCATGTCCGGATGGGACTCTACTTGGCATGGAAGGCAAGATAGGCAATACGGATATGTATATCTCCTCCTTTGTAACCGACCTTGTGTAACCCTAGCCCCCTTCGGTGCCTATATAAACCAGAGGGTTTTAGTCCATAGGAAAACAGACAATCATACCATAGGCTAGCTTTTAGGGTTTAGCCTTTCTGATCTCGTGGTAGATCAACTCTTGTAATACTCATATCATCAAGAACAATCAAGCAGGACGTAGGGTATTACCTCCATCAAGAGGGCCCGAACCTGGGTAAACATCGTGTCCCCTGCCTCCTGTTACCATCCGCCTTAGACGCACAGTTCGGGACCCCCTACCCAAGATCCGCCGGTTTTGACACCGACACTCTCTCCTACTTTGCGCTACAGAGCATGGCAGCACATATCAGGGTATGGTGCATGGAGAGACGCATGGTACACTGTGTACACATAGTTTTGCCTGATGAACGAAATCGCGCTGCCATCATGATCCTTACCGTCGGTTATCTCCTGGTGAATCAGATAATTTAATCCGAGAAACAGAGAGCGTGTACCAGCCTCTGCTACCTCTTGAGCATGCGTTGGTTTTCCCTTGAAGAGGAAAGGGTGATGCAGCAAAGTAGCCTAAGTATTTCCCTCAGTTTTTGAGAACCAAGGTATCAATCCAGTAAGAGATAACACGCAAGTCCCTAGTACCTGCACAAACAAACAAAAACCTCGCAGCCAACGCGATAAAGGGGTTGTCAATCCCTTCACGGTCACTTACGAAAGTGAGATCTGATAGAGATAATAAGATAAATATTTGTGGAATTTTTGTTGTATAGATTGGAAAATAAAGATTGCAAAATAAGCAACGATAGAAATAGCAAGTTGATAGGAAAATAATATGATGGAAAATAGACCCGGGGGCCATAGGTTTCACTAGTAGCTTCTCTCAAGATAGCAAATTCTACGGTGGGTGAACAAATTACTGTCGAGCAATTGGTAGAAAAGCGCATAGTTATGAGAATATCTAGGCATGATCATGTATATAGGCATCACGTCCGCGACAAGTAGACCGAAACGATTCTGCATCAACTACTATTACTCCACACATCGACCACTATCCAACATGCATCTAGAGTATTAAGTTCATAAGAACAGAGTAACGCATTAGGCAAGATGACATGATGTAGAGGGATAAACTCAAGCAATATGATATAAACCCCATCTTTTTATCCTTGATGGCAACAATACAATACGTGCCTTGCTGCCCCTGCTATCACTGGGAAAGGACATCGCAAGATTGAACCCAAAGCTAAGCACTTCTCCCATTGCAAGAAAGATCAATCTAGTAGGCCAAACCAAACTGATAATTCGAAGAGACTTGCAAAGATATTAAATCATGCATAAAAGAATTCAGAGAAGAATCAAATATTGTTCATAGATAATCTTGATCATAAACCCACAATTCATCGGATCTCGATAAACACACCGCAAAAAGAATTACATTAAATAGATCTCCAAGAGAATCGAGGAGAACTTTGTATTGAGATCCAAAGAGAGAGAAGAAGCCATCTAGCTAATAACTATGGACCCGAAGGTCTATGGTAAACTACTCACACATCATCGGAGAGGCTATGGTGTTGATGTAGAAGCCCTCCGTGATCGATTCCCCCTCCGGCGGAGCGCCGGAAAAGGCCCCAAGAAGGGATCTCACGGGTACAGAAGGTTGCGGTAGTGGAAATAGGGTTTCATGGTGCTCTCAGATGTTTTCGGGGTATATGAGTATATATAGGCGAAGGAAGTAGGTCGGCGGAGCCACAAGGGGCCCACGAGGGTGGGGGTGCACCTACCCCCCTGGGCGCGCCCTCCTACCTCGTGGCCGCCTCGTTGCTTCCTTACGTCCACTCCAAGTCTCCTGGATTGCATTTGTTCCAAAAATAACTCTCCCGAAGGTTTCATTCCGTTTGGATTCCATTTGATATTCCTTTTCTACGGAACACTGAAATAGGCAAAAAAAAACAACAATTTGCACTGGGCCTTTGGTTAGTAGGTTAGTCCCAAAAATAATATAAAAATGTATATTAAAGCCCATTAAACATCCAAAACAGATAATATAATAGCATGGAATAATCAAAAATTATAGATACGTTGGAGACGTATCAAGCATCCCCAAGCTTAATTCCCGCTCGTCCTCGAGTAGGTAAATGATAAAAACAGAATTTTTGATGTGGAATGCTACCTAGCATAATTCTCAATGTAATTTTCTTTATTGTGGCATGAATGTTCAGATCCGAAAGATTCAAGACAAAAGTTCAATATTGGCATTAAAATAATAATACTTCAAGCATACTGCCGGTGTCAAAACCGGCGGATCTCGGGTAGGGGATCCCGAAATGTGCGTCTAAGGCGGATGGTAACAGGAGGCAGCGGACACGATGTTTTAGCCATGTTCGGGCCCTCTTGATGGAGGTAATACCCTACATCCTGCTTGATTGTTCTTGATGATATGAGTATTACAAGAGTTGATCTACCACAAGATCGTAGAGGCTAAACCGTAGAAGCTAGCCTATGGTATGATTGTCTATTGTCCTACAGACTAAACCCTCCGATTTATATAGACACCAGAGGGGGCTAGGGTTACACAGAGTCGGTTACAAGGGAGGAGATCTATATATCCGTATTGCCTAGCTTGCCTTCCACGCCAAGGAGAGTCCCATCTGGACACGGGACGAAGTCTTCAATCTTGTATCTTCATAGTCCAATAGTCCAGCCAAAGGATATAGTCCGGCTGTCTGGAGACCCCCTAATCCAACACTCCCTCAGTGGCCCCTGAACCAGGCTTCAATGACGATGAGTCCGGCGTGCAGTATTGTCTTCGGCATTGCAAGGCGGGTTCCTCCTCTGAATACTCCATAGAAGATTTTGAACACCAAAATAGTGTCCAGCTCTGCAAAACAAGTTGCACATACTACCGCCGAGAGAATTATATTTCCACAAATCTAATCTGCTAACGGGTTATGACAACACGACGTCAGGTCATGGCTCGGCCATTATTTGAACCGTTTTTCTCAACCCGCACCGCACATAACATGGGGCGGTTTTCTTGACACGTCTCGTCAAAGCAGAGATCGTGTCCCCCTTATTACGGGATTCTCATCAATACGGATGTGGGTAACACAACCGCGCCATCAATTACGGTGCCTGGGGAATAAGCGGTTTTACCAGGCAAGTGGGGAGACGCATCGCCTCTTTCGCCTTTATAAAGGGACAAGGATTTACCCCCTTTTACCCACGCCTTCTACCTCCTCACTTATCCATTCTCACGCACTCGAGCTCCAGCACCAAAGCACGCGTTCTACTTTGCAAACCACTCCAAGCATGTCCGGAGCAGGAGGCAAGTGGATGGTCTCCTTCACGGAGGAGAACATCGCAAAGTTGCATGCAGCCGGATACCTGGCTGCGGATATCGCGCACCGGCTGCCAGACACAGGGCAGATCGTCCCTACGCCCGAACCCCATGAGAGGGTAGTTTTCCTTACCCATTTCGCCCGCGGACTAGGATTTCCCCTCCACCCATTTGTCCGCGGGCTCATGTTTTACTACGGGCTGGATTTTCATGATCTGGCCCCCAATTTCATCCTCAACATGTCGGTGTTTATCGTCGTGTGCGAGGCCTTCCTCCGCATCAGGCCCCACTTCTGCCTATGGCTGAAAACCTTCAATGTTAAACCGACGGTGGTGGGTGGCCAGCAAGCAGAGTGCGGAGGCGCCATGGTGGGCAAGATGCCTAACGTCACCTGGCTTGAGGGCAACTATTTTGATACCATAAAGGGGTGGCAATCGGGGTGGTTCTACATCACCGAGCCGCGCGACTCCAACTGGGTGGCAGCCCCCAAATTTCGATCTAGAATCCCCACACGGCTCACCTCCTGGAAATAGAAGGGTCTGTCTTGGGGTTCTTCGGTAGAGCTGATCAGACTCCAGAACTGCATCAGGAACATGACGAGCAAGAAGATCAAGCTCGTCAACGTGGTCCAGGTCATGCTCTTCCGTCGGATCCTCCCGTGTCAATGACGGGCATTCGATTTGTGGGAGTTCGACTCGGCCAAGAACCAGACACTGCGAGAGCTCTATGACACGATGCACGAGGACGTCTGGAGGGTGCCGTTCAAGGGCGCCGAGATTCCTCCTTCCCTCACCAAGGACCGCGGACTCAGCGCAAAGCGCCGCGCCAATCCGGTAAGTTTTTATATCTCTCGGGGTATTTATTTGCCCCGGTTAGTCATATGCATGATCTAAGCCTCTATGTCATTAACAGGACTGGATAAAGACAGCGGAGCAGCTTGATTGCCCAGCCCCCCTGCTCGAAGATCCTGCAGGCGCTCTCCTAACGGAGATGCTGACTCCAGCACCTTAGAGGTGCCGGTGAAGAAGACCAAGAAGAAGGCCGCGGGGACCCGAAAGGGTCTCCCACGCAAGGTTGTATCGGACTCATCGTTCGATGACTCCGACGCGCACTCCTCCCACGAAGACGAGGAGGAGGAAGAGGAAAGTTCTCCCCCTAGCCAGGGGAGACAAGAAAAGGAAGGCCGACCCAACCGGGGAGGCCGAAGGGTCCAAGAAGGGCAAGACCCTCCTTCCGGACTGCTCCACGACGGCCGCCTACAGCGGCGATGAGTAGCTACCCAGGGTCAAGCCCCTGGCGAAGTCGTAAGTATCCGGACACCATAGTGATTCGTGGTATGTTTTACTGCACTACTTCTTCTCATGCCAAACATAATTATGCAGTTCGTCCCGAGCTCATCTCGACACAACTTTGTCGAGCGGTTCGTTGGACTCGTGGGATATGAACAGCGGTTCTCTTCCGACCGCCTCCACTCCTTGCCCTGCGGACAACGTCGAGGTGTTGTCTCAACAGGCACCGGGCCAAGGGGAGGCAGTCCTGGGGGCGCCTCGAGGCGACCTTCCGGACCCTGGGCGCAAAGGGAGCCGGACTCCCATGGAAGGCGCTGTCCGAGGCCGAAGACAAAGCGGCAAGGAGCACATTGAACGCGAGAAGCAAGAAGCCCCAGTAGGCGAGGTGCAGCAAGAGCTCGAGGCTCTCGCCAAAAAGCATGAGTCCTTGGAACTTGACTCTAAGACGCAAGAGTCCGAGCTCGTGCAGGCGCTTGAAAGCGTCCGGAGCGCCAAGGCCAAAGCCCACAAGGCCCTCCAGGAGATTGATGCGGTGAAGAAGATAGCAATGGGTAAGGCATTCATTATGCAAAGCAAGCACGTGAAGGAAACTTTCCTTTTTCTTACCCGAGTTCGGAGCTCTCCAGGAGTGTTTGCAGATCTTCCCCGCAGTGTACTGGATGCCGTGGAGTTTTACCGAGCTGAGGAGGGGAGATCAACGGAGAAGTTGTTCTGGTCTCAGTATACAGGGACCGAACACCCCGTGCCCTTGAGTGACAAGCTGAAGTAGTTGGTCGAGCTTCACAAGGCGGCCGAACAAGCCACAAGGGGCCTTATAGTCTAGATGTGGCCTGGCGAGCCCCTGCCCAGCAGCTACTTCGGTCTGGTGAGGCGGCTGGTGGATGCCTGTCCACTGCTTGAAGTTATAAAGCGGTCTGTCTGCATCGAGGGTGCGCGCATGGCTTTTGCCCGGGTGAAGGTGCACTGGGCGAAGCTGGACGCCGTGAAGCTAGTGAAGGAGGGGCCGCCAGAGGGCAAGGAGCATCGCTGCCCCGAGATGTACTATGAGACTGTGCTGAAGGGCCCCCGCCTTGTGGCGGATGAGTGTGCCAAGGATGTAATTTTTGAATGAACATGCTCATGTGATCCTGTAATATGAAACCAGTTCATTTGCGACATGCGACGCTTTTTTAATTTAAAATATTACCTTCCGTGCGGCCGTTTATAAAATCTGAGAGTTGGCCAGTCGTCGGCTTCTACCCCCATTTAACTAGTACTAGGGTGTTTGGGATAAACCTTAGCACTCTTTACCCCAATTTTGGGTCCTTCAAGGGAGGTGTTCAGCGCAAAGAACCAGGCAATCGGACTATAATGCTTTATCATTCTCACTTAGCCATAGAAGTCTAGGATTTTAAATTTTGGCGAAGCCCCTGGTATTCGGAACGCCGAATTTGGGGCGCTATACACGCTTAAGCCGGACAAGGCCGACTCCTCGCCCGAAGCGGAAAAAGTCTTTAAGGACTTGAGACCTCTCGAACAGCGATCATTCTCTCGCCTTACCATGACAGTCAATTTTCGGCTTTCTCTACTGAGGTGCTCGTCCGGAGAACCGGGACACAATCGCAGTAGTTCTCCGCTACCTTAGCCGATATAGCGGAACGTAAGGTACCAAAGCATGGGAGCCGGGCAAACCCAACTATTGACCCAAGACATGATTCGAAGCTGATGCATATAATGTTATAAGTTCAGGGTGTCGCACTGTCAAAAGTGTTCGGACTTCTCGCGTCGTATTGTGGGGTAAACGAAAGCCCCTGGCGTACTGACTGTACCCAAATTTACGGGTTCGGATTATCGTAAATGGACATAAGGGAAAAAGAATGAATAATGCAATAATAGACTAATGCTATGCATTGTTATCTAAATAATACGTTGAAGCGTACTGGTACAGGTAGTGCAATAAGCAGAAAGTAGGACTATTCGAAATGTCCTATCGAAGGGCAAGCTGCGTATGGATAGTAGAAAGAGGGTATTATTATTAGAGACCACCTGGGGGTTCCTGTGTACATCCCGGCTTCTTGTCGCCTTGGTTGTTCCTTCCCGTAATGTGCCCGGCAATCATACTGCCGGAAAGGGCTTCTAGAGAGTTAGGCCCTGAAAGAGAAAAGAAATGATAAAGATATACCTCCCCTAGGGCAGTTAAGCCGCATTGCGGGGCGTGCCCTAATCGTGCCCCCGCCTATGTCCATGGTATTTTCAGTGCGTAACTATGTACGCACGACACAGATTTTGTCGCTTGACTGGGACTGGGACGGGGGCCGAATTGCTAGGTGAGCTCTGAACGTGCCAGGCGATCCTGTTGCAGTTTACTCCGGACATGCTTGAAGGTGTTCGGGGCTGTATCGCCGAATTAGTGGTTTGCCTTGAAAGGTTGCTTTGTGCTTCTGCCGCGAGGGCCGTAGTGTGATCTTCCGTGCAGAGCGAGCATTCTGTGTTTCCATTCACTGTTATGACCCCCTGAGGTCCTGACATCTTGAGCTTGAGGTACGCGTAATGCGGTACTGCATTGAATTTTGCAAATGCAGCTCGTCCGAGCAGTGCATGATAGCCACTGCGAAACGGGACGATGTCGAAGATTAACTCCTCGCTTTAGAAGTTGTGCGGTGATCCGAAGACTACTTCTAGTGTGATTGAGCCCGTGCAATGGGCTTCTACACCTGGGATAACGCCCTTAAAGGTGGTTTTGGTGGGTTTGATCATCAAGGGATCGATACCCATTTTGCGCATTGTATCCTGATAGAGTAGGTTCAGGCTGCTGCCGCCATCCATAAGGACTCGAGTAAGGTGAAATCCGTCGATGATGGGGTCTAGGACCAGTGCAGTGGATCCTCCATGACGGATACTAATGGTGACGGATACTAAGGTGCACTGGGCGAAGCTGGACGCCGTGAAGCTAGTGAAGGAGGGGCCGCCGGAGGGCAAGGAGCATCGCTGCCCCGAGATGTACTATGAGACTGTGCTGAAGGGTCCCCGCCTTGTGGCGGATGAGTGTGCCAAGGATGTAATTTTTGAATGAACATGCTCATGTGATCCTGTAATATGAAACCAGTTCATTTGCGACATGCGACGCTTTTTTAATTTAAAATATTACCTTCTGTGCGGCCGTTTATAAAATCTGAGAGTTGGCCAGTCGTCGGCTTCTGCCCCCATTTAACTAGTACTAGGGTGTTTGGGATAAACCTTAGCACTCTTTACCCCAATTTTGGGTCCTTCAAGGGAGGTGTTCAGCGCAAAGAACCAGGCAATCAGACTATAATGCTTTATCATTCTCACTTAGCCATAGAAGTCTAGGATTTTAAATTTTGGCGAAGCCCCTGGTATTCGGAAGGCCGAATTTGGGGCGCTATACACGCCTAAGCCGGACAAGGCCGACTCCTCGCCCGAAGCGGAAAAAGTCTTTAAGGACTTGAGACCTCTCGAACAGCGATCAGTCTCTCGCCTTATCATGACAGTCAATTTTCGGCTTTCTCTACTGAGGTGCTCGTCCGGAAGAACCGGGACACAATCGCAGTAGTTCTCCGCTACCTTAGCCGATATAGCGGAACGTAAGGTACCAAAGCATGGGAGCCGGGCAAACCCAACTATTGACCCAAGACATGATTCGAAGCTGATGCATATAATGTTATAAGTTCAGGGTGTTGCACTGTCAAAAGTGTTCGGACTTCTCGCGCCGTATTGTGGGGTAAACGAAAGCCCCTGGCGTACTGACCGTACCCAAATTTACGGGTTCGGATTGTCGTAAATGGACATAAGGGAAAAAGAATGAATAATGCAATAATAGACTAATGCTATGCATTGTTATCTAAATAATACGTTGAAGCGTACTGGTATAGATAGTGCAATAAGCAGAAAGTAGGACTATTCGAAATGTCCTATCCAAGGGCAAGATGCGTATGGATAGTAGAAAGCGGGTATTATTATTAGAGACCACCTGGGGTTCCTGTGTACATCCCGGCTTCTTGTCGCCTTGGTTGTTCCTTCCCGTAATGTGCCCGACAATCATACTGCCGGAAAGGGCTTCTAGAGAGTTAGGCCCTGAAAGAGAAAAGAAATGATAAAGATATACATCCCCTAGGGCAGTTAAGCCGCATTGCGGGGCGTGCCCTAATCATGCCCCCGCCTATGTCCATGGTATTTTCAGTGCGTAACTATGTACGCACGACACAGATTTCGTCGCTTGACTGGGACTGGGACGGGGGCCGAATTGCTAGGCGAGCTCTGAACGTGCCAGGCGATCCTGTTGCAGTTTACTCCGGACATGCTTGAAGGTGTTCGGGGCTGTATCGCCGAATTAGTGGTTTGCCTTGAAAGGTTGCTTTGTGCTTCTGCTGCGAGGGCCGTAGTGTGCTCTTCCGTGCAGAGCGAGCATTCTGTGTTTCCATTCACTGTTATGACCCCCCGAGGTCCTGACATCTTGAGCTTGAGGTATGCGTAATGCGGTACTGCATTGAATTTTGCAAATGCAGCTCGTCCGAGCAGTGCATGATAACCACTGCGAAACGGGACGATGTCGAAGATTAACTCCTCGCTTTAGAAGTTGTGCGGTGATCCGAAGACTACTTCCAGTGTGATTGAGCCCGTGCAATGGGCTTCTACACCTGGGATAACGCCCTTAAAGGTGGTTTTGGTGGGTTCGATCATCAAGGGATCGATACCCATTTTGCGCATTGTATCCTGATAGAGCAGGTTCAGGCTGCTGCCGCCATCCATAAGGACTCGAGTAAGATGAAATCCGTCGATGATGGGGTCTAGGACCAGTGCAGCGGATCCTCCATGACGGATACTAGTGGGGTGATCCCTGCGATCAAAGGTGGTCGGGCAACCAGACCATGGGTTGAACTTTGGGGCGACGGGCTCCATCGCATAGACATCCCTTAGTGCACACTTCCGCTCCCTCTTGGGAATGTGGGTTGCGTATATCATGTTCACTGTCTTCACTTGTGGGGGGAACCCCTTCTGTCCTCCCGTGTTCGGCGGCCGGGGCTCCTCCTCGTCACCACTATGCAGCCCCTTGTCCTTGTTTTCGGCATTTAACTTGCCGGCCTGCTTGAACACCCAGCATTCTCTGTTTGTGTGATTGGCTGCTTGTCGGGGGTGCCGTGGATTTGACACGAGCGATCCAGTATGCGATCCAAACTGGACGGAGCCGGGGTACTTCTTTTAAATGGCTTTTTCGCTGACCGGATCTAGAGCCTCTGAATCCGGCATTAACTGCTGTATCCTCGGTGTTATCGCCATTATTGTGGCGCTTTGGTCTATTACGACGTTGTCTACCATTGGCATCTTTGGTATCCGAAGTGCTCGGATTCCCCGGTGTGTTATTGCTGCGAGCCAGCCAGCTATCCTCGCCCGCGCAAAAGCGGGTCATGAGTGTCATGAGGGCTGCCATAGACTTCGGCTTCTCTTGGCCAAGGTGGCGGGCAAGCCACTCGTCACGGATGTTGTGCTTGAATGCCGCGAGGGCCTCTGCATCCGGACAGTCGACAATTTGGTTTTTCTTAGTCAGGAACCGAGTCCAGAATTGTCTGGCCGATTCCCCTGGCTGCTAAGTTATATGGCTCAAGTCATCAGCATCCGGTGGTCACACATAAGTGCCCTAGAAGTTGTCAAGGAATGCGTCTTCCAGATCCTCCCAACTGTCGACGGAGTCTACTAGCAAGCTATTCAGCCAATGCCGAGCTGGTCCTTTGAGTTTTAGTGGGAGGTACTTGATGGCATGTAGATCATTACCGCGAGCCATGTGGATGTGAAGGAGGAAATCCTCAATCCATACCGCGGGATCTATTGTACCATCATATGATTCAATATTTACGGGTTTGAAACCCTCCGGGAATTCGTGATCCATAACTTCATTAGTGAAGCATAGGGGGTGTGCGGCGCCTCTGTGCCGGGCTATATCCCGACGCAGTTCATATGAGTCTTGTTTGCTGTATTTGGCCCGGCCGGATTTGCTTTTGACATATCCGGCGTGACGATCATCTCCCGTGTTGGCGCGCGTGCCCGTGACCCGTATATTGACCTTGCAAGTTTTGCCTTGCTATCCAATACGTCTCGCAGGTCCCGTGTGTTGCCCCGAGCCTTGGTATTTCGGATTGAGTGGCGGCGGGGTGCAGGCTGAACTTCAGGCTGGAACGCCTCTTTGGCTCGGCCATGCAGTGGCCGGTCAACCACGTCGTACACTGGTGCATGAGGTTTCAATGCTTCCTCCTCGAGGTGAGGTAGCAACCTGTGTTTCGGGTAACTCTTGGAGGGGCGCTCGAGTTCGTATTCCTCGGCCACAAGGACTTTGGTCCATCTGTCTGCTAGCAAGTCTTGATCAGCTTGAAGCTATTGTTGCTTTTTCTTCAGGGTATTTGCTGTGGCCATAAGCCGGCGCTTGAAGTGCTCCTGTTCGACGGGGTCCTCAGGCACGATAAATTCTTCGTCGCCGAGGCTCGCCTCGTCTTCGGAGAGAGGCATGCAATTGTCCTCCTCCGGTTCTCCATCTGTTGCCTGCTCTGGAGGGCTGGCTTGTTCATCCTCCGGCTCTACATCGTGCTGGAGGGGATTGTGGTTTTCTTCGGCAGTATTCGGAGTGTTATTATCTCTTATGCCAGTATCACTACTTTTGCTGTAGCGGGACTTAGAGCGGCGCCGCTGACGTCGGCGCTTGGGTTGCTTCTTGGAGGGGTCATCCTCCACTGTCTCGTCGCCATTGCCTTCTTTAGGGGTGTCCGCCATATATATGTCGTATGATGAGGTAGCGGTCCAACGCCCTGTGGGCGGTGGTTCCTGCTCGTCTCCTGCATCGTCGTCCATTCCGTCGATGTCTTCGGAGTCGAAGTCGAGCATGTCGGTTAAATCGTCGACAGTGGCTACTAAGTGGGTGGTGGGTGGGCAGCAAATTTCTTCGTTGTCCGCATCCCATTCTAGCCGGACAAAGTTCGGCCAAGGTTCTCCTGACAGGGAGAGGACCTCAATGAATTTAGCACATCATCGAAGGGTGAGTGTTGAAAGATATCCGTGGAGGTGAACTCCATGATCGGCGCCCAGTCAGATTCAACGGGCACGGATGTAGGCGGCTCGGAGTCTGTGCCCGGAGGTGAATCCAGTGGTTCGGCGACACAGCTCTCGTAAGAGGTGAAGTCAGTATCCGGCTCTATCGCCACTAAGAGTGCGGCCTCCATGGCGGGGTCTATCCCTCCGCCTCGGATGGCGCGATTTGCTCCGGATTGACGGCTGGAGTAGTTGCAGATGCAATCTCCCGAACACTGTCCGACGGCAGAGTTACGACGTGCTTGTCGTGACTGTGCGGCGCACCTAACACGGGCTCGAATCCGTTGAAGATCAAGTCTCCGCGGACGTCGGCAGTGTAGTTTAAGTTTCCAAATCTGACTTGATGGCCAGGGGCATAGCTCTCGATCTGCTCCGGATGGCCAAGCGAATTGGCCCGCAGTGCGAAGCCGCCGAATACAAATATCTGTCCGGGGAGGAAAACCTCACCCTGGACCGCATCGCGACCGATGATCGAAGGAGCCATCAAGCCTTATGGTGACAACACAGTGGAACTCTCAATGAAAGCACCAATGTCGGTGTCGAAACTGGCGGATCTCGGGTAGGGGGTCCCGAACTGTGCGTCTAAGGCGGATGGTAACAGGAGGCAGGGGACACGATGTTTTACCCAGGTTAGAGCCCTCTTGATGGAGGTAATACCCTATGTCATGCTTGATTGTTCTTGATGATATGAGTATTACAAGAGTTGATCTACCACGAGGTGGTAGAGGCTAAACCCTAGAAGCTAGCCTATGGTATGATTGTCTGTTGTCCTACGGACTAAATCCTCCGGTTTATATAGACACCGGAGGGGGCTAGGGTTACACAGAGTCGGTTACAAGGGAGGATATCTATATATCCGTATTGCCTAGCTTGCCTTCCATGCCAAGGAGATTCTCATCCGGATACGGGACGAAGTCTTCAATCTTGTATCTTCATAGTCCAATAGTCCGGCTGTCCGGAGACCCCCTAATCCAGGAATCCCTCACATACTAACAAAGAAATCATGTCTTCTCAAAATAACATGGCCAAAGAAAGTTATCCCTACAAAATCATATAGTCTGGCTATGCTCCTTCTTCATCACACAAAGTATTTAATCATGCACAACCCCTATGACAAGCCAAGCAGTTGTTTCATACTTTTGATGTTCTCAAACTTTTTCAATCTTCATGCAATATATGAGCGTGAGCCATGGACATAGCACTATATATGGAATAGAATGGTGGTTCTGGAGAAAAAAAAAGGGGGAAGATAGTCTCACATCAACTAGGCGTATCAATGGTCTATGGAGATGCTCATCAATAGATATCAATGTGAGTGAGTAGGGATTGCCATGCAACGGATGCACTAGAGCTATAAGTGTATGAAAGCTCAACAAAAGAAACTAAGTGGGTGTGAATCCAACTCGCTTGCTCATGAAGACCTAGGGCATTTTGAGGAATCCCATTGAGGGAGTCCTGGATTAGGGGGTCTCTGGACAGCAGGACTATATCCTTTGGCCGGACTGTTAGACTATGAAGATACAAGATTGAAGACTTCGTCTCGTGTCTGGATGGGACTCTACTTGGCGTGGAAGGCAAGCTACGCAATACGGATATGTATATCTCCTTTGTAACCGACCTTGTGTAACCCTAGCTGAGGGAGTCCTGGATTAGGGGGTCTCCGGACAGCCGGACTATATCCTTTAGCCAGACTGTTAGACTATGAAGATACAAGATTGAAGACTTCGTCTCATGTCCGGATGGGACTCTACTTGGCGTGGAAGGCAAGCTAGGCAATACAGATATGAATATCTCCTCCTTTGTAACCGACCTTGTGTAACCCTAACCCTCTCAGGTGTCTATATAAACCGAAGGGTTTTAGTCCGTAGAATAACATACAATCATACCATAGGCTAGCTTCTAGGGTTTAGCCTCTCTGATCTCGTGGTAGATCTAATCTTGTACTATCCATATCGTCAATATCAATCAAGCAGGACGTAGGGTTTTACGTCCATCAAGAGGGCCCGAACCTGGGTAAAACATCGTGTCCCCTGCCTCCTGTTACCATCCGGCCTAGACGCACAGTTCGGGGCCCCCTACCCGAGATCCGCCGGTTTTGACACCGATATTGGTGCTTTCATTGAGAGTTCCGCTGTGTCGTCGCCACCAGGAAGGATGTCTCATCCCGTCTTTAAAGACGGCACTATTGCTAAAGGAGCTTTGGCTGTCGGCCAAACTCTCTGGCTAGGTGGTTTTCTTATGACCGCCTGTTCGGCCCTGTGCTGACGATGACTTCTCGGGTCATCGAAAGCAATCTTCACGTCAACTCGGAACTCGCCGAGCAGTTAGATCCAATGGAGCTCTCTTCCCCGAACAAGCTCCTGGATCGCATTGCCGCCCTGGGAGTCGCTATAGACTACGATCAGATTGGGCCTAAACCCGATCTGAGAGAGATCAACTCTCCCTAGGTCACCCATCACGTTGCAGTGGTGGAGGAACAATGCGGCAACCCTTCATCTATCTTAAGGACTAGCTATGTCCGGATTCCCGATCCCTTGAAGCCGGATACCCGCGGAGGGGAGGACGTCACTCAAGGCCTGAACCTAGAGTCACACAGCGGGCTAGATTTATCGGAAAACAACCATGAATCCAAACTTCCGAGTTCGAAAACTCCTTGGCACCTGAGTCTCAGATTGGGTAAGGATTCGGGCTCAATTAAACCCACCCACCCAAACATAAGCGATCTATCCCAAATTAGGCAAGAGCCCAAAGAAACAGAACACCATTACTGGGCCAGATTCCTCATGGTCATGAACAGGATAAAGGACTGCCGCGAGGAAGACACAATTTCATTCTACTGCAATAATTGCACAGACAAGGGAATCCTCAGCGCCATAAGTCGCCGCGAAATTACACACTTTGCCGACTTGGTGTCCATAGTACGAAAGTACTGTGCGATGGAAAGCGCCTGGAAAACCGAAATAAAATTTTGGGATAATCCGGCCCTGAATACAAACCCAGTCTGAAATAACAGGGGACATTATCACAATACACCTGGGTTAACTACCAAAAAGCAAAAGACCTCTACGGTGCAAGGAACTGTACTGGAGGGATGGCTCAACGGACCCTGCAAAATTCATAGTACAGCGGATGCAATACCAACACACAGCCTTAGAGCATGTTGGATACTTCGGCAGGTGGCCAAAAGTGGTGAGGATCTACTCCTCTCAAATACCACAGAGCACCATCCCGTGGACAACAATACGGTGTTAACGGTCTTTGAGACCTTCGCGTCAAATAATAGACGCAAGCGAACACTCCGCAGCATGGCCGAAATCTGCCACATAGCAGAAATAAATCCTTGGAGTTACACGGCTATTACCTTCAATGCCAGTGACGAACCCAAATACCGAACAGCCCGAGCACCAGCCGCACTGGTCCTCAGTCCAATCGTGGACGGCTTTCGACTCACCAAGGTACTCATGGATGGCGGCATCGGATTAAACCTCATCTATGAGGAAACTCTTCAAAAGATTGAAATAGACTGGAGCCGCATTGAGCAAAGTAGCACAACCTTTAGAGGAATCATCCCCAGTCGGGAAGCATGCTGTGCTGGGAAAATCACACTAGATGTGGTATTTGGCACGCCGGATAATTATAGGTCCGAAGAAATTACATTCCAAGTGGCCCTGTTCAGCAGCAGATACCACGCTCTACTAGGGCGGGAGGCGTTTACAATCTTCCAAGCCATACCCCATTACGGGTACATGAAGCTGAAAATGCCCGGGCCCAACAGAATCAGCACTCTTGCTAGTGATTCGGACATAGCACTCTGCGCCGAAAATAAGACAGCCGCACTGGCCCTCGAGGCACTATCTGAAGCCCTAGTGGTCGAGGAACTAACTGCGTGGCGCTCCACGGTTAACAGGGACGATGTGATACTCGATAAAAGATCCAAGTCCACCTCCTTTAAACCGGCGGACGAGATAGTCAAATTCCAAGTCCATCCAACAGACCCTACAAAAACAGCTTCTGTCAGGGCACAATTAAACCCTGATATCGACGCCGCACTGCGAGAGTTCCTATGCGAGAACTAGGACATTTTTGCCTGGCACCCTTCAGACATGCCAGGAATCCCACGCAGGCTGGCCGAGCACAACCTAAATATCCTAAAAGGATTCAAGCCAGTTAAGCAGGCTCTTCGGCGTTTCTCCGAACCTAAGAGACAAGCCATGGGAGAGGAACTAGCCAAGCTATTGGAGGCCAGATTCATCAGAGACATAAAACATCCGGACTGGCTAGCAAATCTGGTGATGGTACCAAAGAAGGACAAATCCTGGCGCTTGTGCGTCGATTTTAAGGACCTTAACAAGGCCTGCCCAAAGGATCCTTTCCCCCTCCCCCACATCGATCGAATCATCGACGCCACCGCAGGACACGATTCATTGTGTTTCCTCGATGCATACTCCGGCTACCATCAAATTAAAATGGCAAAGCCAGACCAAGCCGCAACGGCATTCATCACACCATACGGCCCATTCTGCTTCAACACAATGCCCTTCGGGCTCAAAAACGCCGGCTCAACATATCAGCGCATGATTCAGACATGTCTGGCAAACCAAATCGGCAAAACAGTGGAGGCATACTTAGATGACGTGGTCGCTAAAACCAAGCATGTCGAAACTCTAGTAGACGACTTGAGGCTCACATTCGATAACCTCCGAACATATGACATCAAGCTCAATCTGGAAAAATGCGTTTTCGGCGTACCAGCCGAAAAGCTCCTGGGATTCATTGTCTCCAGTAGAGGTATTGAAGCTAATCCGTCCAAAATCCGAGCGTTGTCATAGTAGGCTACCCCAATAGACCTCAAACAAATACAAAAATTGACTGGATGCGTGGCGGCTCTAAGCCGCTTTATCTCCCGCTTGGGAGAAAAGGCATTACCCCTTTATCGCCTCCTCCGGCGCACCGAACACTTCGAGTGGACAGATGCCGCCACGGCCGGACTCAACGAAATAGAAGCCATATTGGCAACAAACCCAGTCCTAGCCGCGCCAAACATTGGCGAACCAATGCTATTATACATTGCGACAACTCATCAAGTAGTAAGCGCAGTGCTCGTCGTCGAACGAGAAGCGGACGGACACAAATTCCCACTTCAAAAGCCGGTATACTATGTGTCCACTGTCCTTACTCCATGCAAATCACGATACCCGCATTATCAAAAGATAGCGTATGCGGTATTTATGGCAACCCGGAAGCTGCGACACTACTTTCAAGAGTGTTCGATAACGGTAGCCTCGGAAGTACCACTTAACGATATTATAAACAACCGCGACGCGATGGGACGGATTGCCAAATGGGCATTGAGCTCCTCCCGTTCGACACAACTTACAAGCCATGGCGAGCTATTAAACCGCAAGTTTTGGCTGACTTCGTCGCCGAGTGGACGGAAGCCGAACTCCGTAAGGAGTACGGCACATACTCAAACTGGATCATGCACTTCGACGGCTCCAAAATGTTGGCTGGTTTGGGGGCTGGCGTCGTTTTGACGTCCCCAACAGGAGATTCAGTTCAGTATGTACTACATATAATGTATACGGACTCCAACAACGCAGCCGAATATAAGGCCCTTCTACATGGTCTCCGGATGGCAGTATCCATGGGCATTCAACGCCTAGAGGTGCGCGGGGATTCAAACCTCGCGATATCCCAAATAAATGGAGACTTTGATGCCAAGGATCCGAAAATGGCAGCTTATCGCAATGCCGTCCTAAAAATGTCAGCTCGGTTCGAGGGGCTCGAATTTCACCATGTGGCTTGGGAAAACAATCAGGCGGCGGATATCCTTGCCCGCATCGGCGCAAAACGCGGCGCAGTCCCTCCCAACATATTTCTGGAAAGGCTCTTCAAGCCATCCGTTGCATGGGAAGGGGACACCGGTAACAACAGTCCGGACCCGGCCAAAATACCCGATACCGAACTCTCTGACACAATCGGAGGCCCCGCCACCGAAATAACACATTCAGCCCACGAAATAATGGCCATTATTGCCCTGTGGACAGAACCATTCCTGGCCTACCTAACTAGACAAGAACTTCCGGAGGACCAAAATGAGGCACGCTACATAGTGCGGCGATCCAAGCCCTACAGGGTCCATGAGGGAGAATTGTACAAAAAAAGCGCTACCGGAGTCCTTCAAAGGTGCATCTCTGAAGAGGAAGGGCGGAACCTTTTGGCAGAAATTCATGCCGGACTCGGCGATCATCACGCCGCAGCCCGGGCTCTTGTAAGCAAGGCCTTCCGTACATGATTCTATTGGCCAACGGCCCGGGCAGATGCACAGGACTTGGTCCAACTTTGCGTCGGTTGCCAGCTCTTTGCAAATCAAAGCCACATGCCACCCACCGCCCTCCAAAAAATCCCCATTACATGGCCCTTCGCGGTTTGGGGGCTTGACATGGTTGGACCCCTTAAAGGGGGAACCCACAAGAAAAAATACTTATTGGTCATGGTGGATAAATTCACCAAATGGATAGAGGCTAAACCGGTTAAAACAGCCGAATCCGGACCGGTGATAGATTTCATATCCGGGGTTGTACACCGTTACGGCGTCCCCCATAGCATCATCACTGATAACGGCACGAACTTCACGGCCGACAAGGTAAAACTCTGGTGCAGCAAAATGGGCATCAAGCTCGATTATGCTTCAGTCTATCACCCACAAACCAACGGACAAGTCGAACGAGCAAATGGTCTTATAATGAGCGGCATTAAACCCAGATTAGTGCGCTCCTTAACGGAGTCTGACACGCACTGGGTAGAGGAGCTCGACTCCATACTCTAGGGGCTGCAGACCATGCCGAATCGTAGTACTGGATATACACCGTTTTTATGGTGTACGACGCAGAGGCAGTCCTGCCCTATGACATAATTCATGACTCACTCGAGTGCGCATGTACAAAGAAAGAGAAGCCGAGCTCGATCGGCAGGACAGTCTGGACACCTTGGAGGAAGAGCGCGACGTAGCCAAAGCCCGTTCCGCATTTTACCAGCAACAGGCTCGTAGATACCAAAGCAGAGAAGCACGGGCCAAAACTTATAACGTTGGCGAACTAGTTCTACAGCTGCCGGATAAGAAAAAGAACAAGCTCGAGCCCAAATGGGAAGGTCCCTTCATCATCGACCAAGTTCTGACCGGTGGAGCGTACCGACTGCGGGATGCATCGTCTAGTCGACTCGAGCCGAACCCATGGAACGCAGCCAGGCTTCGAAGATTCTACGCTTAGCACCGGACTCTATGTTAGTCCCCTCCCTTTGTCCATTTTCTGCATGTGCATCATCTGTCTTCTTTCCCTTTCTTTCTTTTATTTCTCTAGGCCTTCAAGGGTAACCTTGTGCCTCACTCGTACATTACAGATGCGCTAGCCGCACTCTTCATACCTGGGGGCTTCTTTCACAGAAGCTTAAGTTATTTACCTGGGCCTCACGCCCAACACATGTATTATACTTCCGCATGTACCTTTTTTCACCATTACATGCATCGATGTGACTTAAGTTTTGGCCAAGCTGGGTTGCCTGGCTCTTGTATTTATGCCCTACGTTCCCATTAATTCGGCTAGGGCATAAGGGGAGCACCTCTGTGATTGTTACCGCCAGGTCAGCCGGACGTGTACCTCAGACTGGGTGAAGCCGAAAGCTAGCGTTCTTAAGGGAATATTCGATCGGTGAACAAAAGATGACTTTTATTATCCATATCTGCCCCCAGATGATTTTTCTGCGCTTCTTATCGCAGTCCGGACATGCACTTTAGGGCATGCTTACCCAAGGAAAGGAACCCTTAACGGAACTATTCTCCCTGGATGATGTTTCTTACTACCATGTAATATAACATAACTAGTTGGGCACTTGTCTGATAAAGCATCATGACCCCTACGCCTGGTCTCCACGCATGCCCCGGTTCTTCCATAACCAAGAGGGTATTCGGATACACTCTGGACTGTCGGGTCCAGAGGTTGAAGCGAAAAGGCCGCCACGACAAACGATCTACAATCCGGCTAGAAGGCATTATACAATAGGCTGTCTAGTCTACAGTCATGTTGGGAATACTTTACGGCCAATTCTACTTGGCCGTACACTAAGCTCACAGGGATATCCTTCCCATCAGGCCCCACAGGTCCGACTTCGGCCATGTGGTTCGGGTCAGCCTTCGTGTACCGTGTCTTCACCATTGCCCAGGCTTCCCTGGCGCCCTGACAGCAGGCCGATATCTTCCATAATCGGAAGCGCCGTCGTGCTCCCTTCAGCTTTTCTGCAAGCTCTCCAAGGCCTTCGGGTATGGAGACGGATGGCCACAAGGCCTGGGCGATGCCTTGCATCACCTGCCGAACTCGTTCGTGCAACTGTGAGAGCTCGGGAAGAAGATCACCCGTTGAACCGGGCATCTCCTCGGCAGGATGACCTGTTAGCATACCTACAGACATAACTCTGTCAGCCAGCTTCCTCGCCGAACTCTTTTTCAAAGTTCTTCAAGCACTTACTAAATATGCCGCGTCAAAGCCGCCAATTCTCCTTAACAGAGTCCGACTGTTGGGCACGAACATCTTTTATTTCCACGCCCAACTTGGTGTTGGCATCTCGGAGATCATTCTTCTCCTGCCTCACCCTAGTAAGCATGCTCTCACTGGCCTTCAGCTGGCGTATGAGCTGTTGCTTATCCGGATTTAATCCAGCGTCATCTGCAATTTTATCATCAGATCTGCAAATACGCCGCCTTCTAATATGATACTTATTATTCGAAGGATATGTTACCAGAGGGGGTCTCTTTGGGCTCCCCTGCTACGGCCAGTGTGGCCTGAAGTTGGGCTTTGCACTCTTCCAGCTCCTGGGACAGTTGAGTATTCTTTTCTGTAAGAACCTGCATAACAAATGATCCTTAAATCAGTTATCCTAACTGTTTCAAGTCTCAGGGGCTACTGATATATATAATCACCAAATTTTCTCACCTGTATGTCTTTTACATACTGCTCTGTGGCTCTGGCTAGACCATTTTGAGCGGCACGTAGGTACGCGTCTCCCGAGTTGAAGGCATCCAATGCCTCTTGGGAGAAACAAGCGTCATGAAGAACAGTCCGGCGACGCCTGTGGTTCATGGCACTTCCACCTCGGAATTGCTGGCGGACAGTTTATCCGCATCCTCTGTCGGAGGAGCGCCCGGCGCACGCCTCGTATTCGTTCCCGCGTCCGAATCCGGCCTTGGAGCCTGGCTGGTGGAGGCGCGATTGGTAGCCTCTCCAGGTATAGTCCGGCAAGCGCTCTTTTTCCTGAAAAGAAGGCATGGGCGTTAGTATGCCTCTGAGAATAATGTCTTGCAATAAAGACGGCCCGCCGTACCGCTGCGCCGGTGTCTCAATCCGGACTGCGGGTCTTTTCAGCCTGCCTGGCCTCGCGGCCCCTTGTTGGCTAGTTGCCGCAGGCTCAGCCTTCTGCCTCGAGGACCTCCCCTGCAAAACACGGCTATTATACGACAATCAAAAAAGCGCAAGGACGGATCCCCTTTCGAAGTGTAGGGACTTCGGTCTCAGTCACCTGTGAGGTTGGAAGTAGCCCAGGGTAATCGACCGTAATGGCCACCAAAGCGTTGTCATTACTCGATTGGTAAAATACCCCATCGATCAGCTCCACAGATATGTCCGGATCCTCCTGGGAGGCCGGGTCAAGGGACCGTCCAGGGTCCGTCCAGGGTCCTCGGGTTGTGGAGGAGGGTTGTTTATCTCCTTTACAGCCTGGCGCAGCTCCTGCGATGAAATCGCTAGACTGAATACTTAACTACGGGAATACGAAACGGATGGGCGAGAAAAAGTCTCTGCTTACCCAGCTCGGAGGATTGTACATAGAGAATCCGCCCTGCGGGTTGACACAAAGGAATTCCTCCTCTTCTCCCTTGTACAAAGTGGATAAGATCTTTATTAGATCAGCAGCCAATCCCGGGTGGCGTCATCCTCCCCGTTGAAATCCCACATGGGGTGGCCTCTATATTGAAGCGGCTGCACCCCCCGCATAATACATATGGACATGACCTCGATCGTGGTCAATCCGGATCGAGCTAAAAAACTTATCCGGCTCATCAGGTAAAGAATGTCCCTGTCATCTTCTTCTTCCTGGGAGCTCCATGGACGCCAGCTCCGGCGCTTCTTCAAAGGGGCGTTGTCGAACTCAGGAAGGCCGATTCTAATAGGATCCGGGAGGGGGACGCCTTCTATATAAAACCATTCTGAAGGCCAGTCTTCGGACGTCTTTTTTGGGGTTCCGGACAGGTATCCGGTCCCGGCAATACGCCACACTTCGGCTCCGCCCACTTGATATATTGACCCCTTCTAAGAACGGGGCACAAGGCAGAACAGCTTCCTCCACAGAGCGAAATAAGCCTCATAGCCCAAAAACAACTCGCAAAGGGCTACGAATCCCGTGATATGTAGCATGGAGGCAGGCCTAAGGTTATGCAACTGGAGGCCGTAGAACTCCAAGAGCCCCCGGAGAAACGGATGAATTGGAAATCCGAGACCTCTTACCAAATAAGGGATAAGGCATACCCGCTCTCCCTTGGATGGATTGGGAAGGCTCTCCGCTTGCTCTCCGCCATTATAGGTGGCATGCCCGGCTCGAACTGGGACCATGTATGCTGGGGGAAGGAATCCCTTGGTCTGAAGCATCACTAATTTGTTGTGCGGGATGGAACATCTCTCCCAATCTCCAGGCTTGGGGCTAGGGGAGCGAGAGGAGGAGCTGCGTCGACCTACCATGATGGAATGGATCTCTGTCGAATGCGCTTCGATGAAGGCTTGCCGAGGGAGGATGGTGTGATTTGGATCTGAATCCTTGTCTTTTTAATAGGCAACTCATTCACACAGCTAGGGGGGTAAATGTAAAAACACCCTGGCTCTTCACATTCGCTTGACACGTGGAAAGTGGCCATTATTGGGCGTGGAAGCCAAGGACTGCAACATCCACAAAAGGCCGGACACTATTTCGACAGGTACACGAAATTTGGAGAGGAACCCGCCTTGCAATGCCGAAGACAATACTGCGCGCTGGACTCATCGTCATTGAAGCCTGGTTCAGGGGCTACTGAGGGAGTCCTGGATTAGGGGGTCTCTGGACAGCCGGACTATATCCTTTGGCCAGACTGTTGGACTATGAAGATACAAGATTGAAGACTTCGTCTCGTGTCCGGATGGGACTCTACTTGGCGTGGAAGGCAAGCTAGGCAATACGGATATGAATATCTCCTCCTTTGTAACCGACCTTGTGTAACCCTAACCCTCTCCGGTGTCTATATAAACCGAAGGGTTTTAGTCCGTAGAATAACATACAATCATACCATAGGCTAGCTTCTAGGGTTTAGCCTCTCTGATCTCGTGGTAGATCTACTCTTGTACTACCCATATCATCAATATCTATCAAGCAGGATGTAGGGTTTTACCTCCATCAAGAGGGCCCGAACCTGGGTAAAACATCGTGTCCCCTGCCTCCTGTTACCATCCGGCCTAGACGCACAGTTCGGGATCCCCTACTCGAGATCCGCCGGTTTTGACACCGACACTAGCCCTTTCCGGTGTCTATATAAACCGGAGGGGTTTAGTCCGTAGGACACAATAACATACAATGATACCATAGGCTAGCTTCTAGGGCTTAGCCTCTCTGATCTCGTGGTAGATCTACTCTTGTACTACCCATATCATCAAGAATAAATCAAGCAGGACGTAGGGTTTTACCTCCATCAAGAGGGCCCGAACCTAGGTTAAACATCATGTCCCTTGTCTCCTGTTACCATCCGCCTAGATCCACCGGTTTTGACACCGACATTGGTGCTTTCATTGAGAGTTCCTCTGTGTCGTCGCCGTTAGGCTTGATGGCTCCTACGATCATCGATAGCAATGCAATCCAGGGTGAGACTTTTCTCCCCAGACAGATCTTTGTGTTCGGCGGCTTCGCATTGCGGGCCAACTCGCTTGGCCATCTGGAGCAGATCGAAATTTACACCCCTGGCCACCAGGTCAGGTTTGGAAGCTTAAACTACACGGCTGATATCCGCGGAGACTTGATCTTTGACGGATTCGAGCCTCTGCCTTGTGCGTCACGCGGTCACGATGAGTACGATTTAGCTCTACCATCAGACAGTGTTCAGGAGATCGCACCGGCAGCCGCTCTGACCCTCAATTTGGAGCTAGTTGCGCCGTCCATGGACGGGTGGATGGACCCCGCCACGGAGGCCTTACCCTCAGCGGCGATCAAGCCGAACATCGACCTTACTCTGCACGAGAGCCGTGTTGTTAGACTGCCGGATCCTTCTACGGCCACAGACTCCGAACCGCCTGCATCCGTTCCTAGCAAATCCGATTGGGCGCCGATCATGGAGTTTACCCCCGCGGATATTTTTCGGCACTCGCCCTTTGGCGACATACTGAACTCATTAAGGTCTCTCTCCTTGTCAGGAGGATCCTGGCCGAACTATGTCCGGCAGGATTGGGATGCGGATGATGAAGAAATTCGCTGCCCACCCACCACCCACTTAGTAGCCACTGTCGACGACTTAACCGACATGCTCGACTTCGACTCCAAAGACATCGACAGTATGGACGATGATGCGGGAGACGAAGAGGAACCACTGCCCACAAGGCACTGGACAGCCACCTCATCATACGATATATACATGGTGGACACACCCAAGGAAGGCAATGGCGATGAGACAGCGGAGGATGACCCCTCCAAGAAGCAACCCAAGCGCCGACGTCAGCGGCGCCGCTCTAAGTCCCGCCAAAGCAAAAGTGGTGATACCGGCACAGGAGATACTAACACTCCGGATAGTGCCGAAGATGGCAACAATCCCCTCCAACATGATCTAGGATAGGAGGATGGAGAGGCCAGCCCTCCAGAGAGAGCGGCAGATGGAGAGGCGGAGGATGATAATTACATGCCCCCCTCCGAAGATGAGGCATGCCTCGACGATGACGAATTCGTCGTGCCAGAGGATCCCATCGAACAAGAGTGCTTCAAGCGCCGGCTTATAGCCACGGCAAATAGCCTTAAGAAAAGCAGCAACAGCTTCAAGCTGATCAAGATCTGCTAGCTGACAGATGGACTGAAGTCCTCGTGGCCGAGGAATATAAAATCGAACGCCCCTCCAAGAGTTACCCAAAATGCAGGTTGCTACCCCAACTGGAGGAAGAAGCGTATGACGCGGCTGATCGGCCACCTCATGGCCGCGACAGAGAGGCATTCCAGCCAAAAGCTCAGCTGCACCCCGACGCCATTCAAATAAAAAGGCATGGAGAAATATGCCAGACCCGCGAGACGTATTGGAGGACAAAGCAAAACATGCAATATCAATCTACGGATCATGAGGGCGCGCCACTATGCGAGACGATAAACGTCATGCCGGATACAGTAAAAGTAAATCCGGCCGGGCCAAACACAGCGGCCAAGACTCATTGGAGCTGTGTCGCGATATAGCCCAGTATAGAGGTGCCCCACACCCTTTATGCTTCACAGATGAAGTAATGGATCATCAAATCCCAGAGGGTTTCAAACCCGTAAGCATAGAATCATACGACGGCACGACAGATCTTGCGGTATGGATCGAGGATTTCCTCTTGCACATCCACATGGCTCGTGGTGATGACCTACACGCAATCAAATACCTCCCACTCAAACTTAAAGGACCAGCTCGGCATTGGCTCAACATCTTGCCAGCAGAGTCCATTGGCTGTTGGGAAGATCTGGAAGCCGCATTCCCCGACAACTTTCAGGGCACTTATGTGCCACCACCAGATGCTGATGACCTGAGCCATATAATTCAGCAGCCAGAGGAATCGGCCAGGCAATTCTGGACACGGTTCCTAACAATGAAAAATCAAATCGTCGACTGTCCGGATGCAGAGGCCCTAGCAGCTTTTAAACACAACATTCGCGACGAGTGGCTAGCCCGGCACCTTGGTCTGGAAAAGCCGAAATCTATGGCAGCCCTCATGACACTCATGACCCGCTTTTGTGCGGGAGAAGACAGCTGGCTAGCTCGCAGTAATAACATATCAAAGAACCGTGGTACTTCGGATACCAAGGACGGCAATGGCAGGTCACGTCGCAACAAACATAAGCGCCACATTAACAACGACAATACCGAGGATACGGTAGTCAATGCCGGATTCAAAGGCTCTAAACCCGGTCAGTGGATAAAGCCATTTAAAAGAAGCACTCCGGGCCCGTCCAGTTTGGACCGCATACTCGACCGCTCGTGTCAAATACATGGCAGCCCCGACAAGCCAGCCAACCACACCAATAGGGATTGTTGGGTATTCAAGCAGGCCGACAAGTTAAACGCCGAAAACAAAGATAAGGGGCCACATGGCGATGACGAGGAAGAGCCCCAGCAGCCGAACACCGGAGGACAAAAGAGGTTCCCCCCATAAGTGCGGACGGTGAACATGATATACGCAACCCACATCCCCAAGAGGGAGCGGAAGCGTGCGCTCAGGGACGTATATGCGTTGGAGCCAGTCGCCCCAAAGTTCAACCCATGGTCCTCCTGTCCGATCACCTTCGATCGCAAGGACCACCCCACTAGTATCCATCATGGCGGATTCGCCACACTGGTCCTAGACCCAATCATTGACGGATTTCACCTCACTCGAGTCCTTATGGATGGCGGCAGCAGCCTGAACCTGCTTTACCAGGACACAGTGCGCGAAATGGGTATAGACCCCCTCAAGGATCAAACCCACAAAAACGACCTTTAAAGGCGTCATACCAGGTGTAGAGGCCAATTGCACAGGCTCAGTCACACTGGAAGTGGTCTTCGGATCCCCGGATAACTTCCGAAGCCAAGAGTTAATCTTCGATATAGTCCTGTTCCGCAGTGGTTATCATACTCTGCTCGGGCGAACTGCATTTGCGAGATTCAATGCGGTACTGCATTATGCATACCTCAAGCTCAAGATGCCAGGACCTCAAGGGGTCATTACAGTTAACGGAAACATAGAGCGCTCTCTCCGAACGGAGGAGCACACTTCGGCCCTCGCAGCGGAAGTGCAAAGCAGCCTCTTAAGGAAATCCACTAGTTCGGCGTTTAAGGACCCAAACACCTTCAAGCGCGCCCGGAATAATCAGCAACAGGACCACCTGGCACGTTCCGAGCTCGCATAGCAATGCGGCCCCCACCCCGGCCCAAGCCAAACAGCAAAATTCGTGCCACGCGTACATAATTACGCATTAAAAATACCATGGGTACAGGCGGGGAGGGGGGCATGACTACGGCATGCCCCAAGACGCGGCTTAAACCGCACTAGGGGCTTCCCGTTTTGTTATTTTTTCTTTTCTTTTCAGGACTTTAATCTCTGGAAACCCGGTCCGACAGCATGATTGCCGAACATATGATGCAGCAACCAAGAAGGCAGAAAGCTACGCCACACCACGGAACTCCCAGGTGGATTACGATAACGAGTGCAATACTTGCCTTAATACTATTCTTCAGCTCGCCCTTGGAGGGGACATAGTCCTACTTTTTGCTTATTGCACTGCATGTATCATTCTGCTTTAACGCACCTTTTTGAATAAACAATGCATATATATGTTCATTCATGACATCCAGCACCCGTACACTCTGGTACGGCCAATACGCTAGGGGCTTAAGCATACCCCACAATACGGCGTGAGAAGTCCGAACACTTTCAACAGTGCGGCACCCCGAACTTATAGCGTTATATGCATCAGCTCCGAATCATGTCTTGGGTCAATAGTTGGGTTTGCCCGGCTCCCATGTTTTGGTACCTTACGTTCCGCTATATCGGCTAAGGTAGCACCGGGAGAACTACTGCGATTGTGCCCCGGTTCTGCTGGGCTAAGCACCTCAGTAGAGAAAGCTAAAACTGACTGTCATGATAAGGCGAGAGACTGGTCGCTGTTCGAGAGGTTTTCGAATCACTATGCCGCTTAGAGCGAGGAGTCAGCCCTGTCCGGCTTAAGGCGTGTATCGCGCCCCGAGTTCGGCCTTCCGAACACTAGGGGCTTCGCTGAAATTTAAAATTATAGAATTCTATGGCTAAGTGAGAGTGGTAACGCATTATAGTCCGATTGCCTTGTTCGTTGTGTTGAGCACCTCCCTCGAAGGACCCAAAAATGGGAACAAGAGTGCTCAGGTTTATCCCGAACACCCCAGCACTCGTGGCATGGGGGCAGAAGCCGGAAACTAGCCATCTCTCAGATTTGATAAACAGCCGAACAGAAGGTAATATTTTAAATTCAAACAAGCGTTGCATAGCGCATATGAACAAGTTTGCATGAATACAAGATTACACGAGCGGGTTTACTCAAATATTGTATCTTTGGTACACTCGTCCGCTATGAGACGGGCACCCTTCAGGACACCCTCATAGTACATCTCGGGGTGGCGATGCTCCTTGCCCTCCGGCGGCCCTTCCTTGATCAGCTTCACGGCGTCTAGCTTGGCCCATTGCACCTTCACACCCTCGAAAGCACGGCATGCACCTTCGATGCAGACGGACCACTTGACGACTTCTAGCCGTGGGCAGGCATCCACAAGCCGCCTCACCAGGCCGAAGTAGCTGTTCAGAAGGGTGTCGCCAAGGCACAACCGGACTATAAAGCCCTTCATGGCATGTTCGGACGCCTTGTGTAGCTCGACCAGCTGCTTTAGCTGGTCGCTCATAGGCACCGGGTGTTCGGTCCCAGTATATTGGGCCCAGAACAACTTCTCAGTTGATCTTCCCTCCTCGGCCTGGTAAAACTGTGTGGCATCCGACACACTGCGGGGCAAATCTTCGAATGATCCTGGAGAGCTCCGTATTCGGGTAAGTAACAGGTAATTTACTTTCACATGCTTGCTTTGCATATAGAATGCCTTACCCGCCGCTATCTTCTTCATCGCATCAATCTCCTGGAGTGCCTTTTGGGCTTCGGCCTTTGCATCTTTGCGCTCTCGAGGGCCGCGGCAAGCTCAGACTCTCGCGTCTTCAAGTCAAGCTCCAACACCTCGTGCTTCGTCACGAGAGCGTGTAGCTCTTGCTGCACCTCACCCACCCGAGCCTCATGCCTTTCCCGCTCGGTGTGCTCCGTGGCCGCTTTGTTTTCGGCCTCTGATAGAGCTTGCTTCAGGGTCGCCACCTCGGTCGTGGCCCCTGGCAAATTTATGATGATCCTGTCATTTTGCAATCGCATTCTTTTTATACATATCCATATACTAGGTACTACTTACCTTTGTTCTCCTCGAGCTGCCTCTTGGCAAGGCCGAGCTCGTCCTTGGACCCTTTAAGGTCCTGCTTCAGCGCAGCGACCTCTGCAGTCAGTGCGGCAGAGGCCAGCAGCGAAGCCTGCATACGCATACTGACATACTTATATCAGACTCCTGCGATATTGTTTGATCCTATGTTTGGCTTTTCTTTTTGAACACCGAATAGAGCATCAGGGGCTACTGTCTATGCGGTAATATTTTTCCTATATTTCAAAAACTTACCTCAAAGCCTGATAGAAGGCTGGCACAGGCTTCAGTCAATCCGCTCTTGGCGGACTGAACCTTCTGGACCACCACACTCATAATAGTGCGGTGCTCTTCGTCGATGGAAGCGCTGCGAAGCGCTCCCAGCAGATTGTCCGGTGCCTCTGGTTGGACAGAGGTCGCCGGCACAGGCGTCTTGCTCCTTTTGGAAGGAGGCCGCCTGCCTGAGTCCGGAACCATTGGAGGTTCCGGCGCGGTGTTGGGCTGAGGGCCGAACTCGGAGCCCTCGGGAGCCTTGCTCCCTCTACTCCCAGAGTCCGGAAGGTCGCCTTGAGGCGCCTCCGGGACTGTCTCCCCTCGACCCGGTGCCTCTTGAGACAATACCTCGGCGTTGTACTATTGGCGTCCTGGTAACGGGGGTCCCCAGACTTGCCTGCCTGCGGCCTACGGCGTGGCTCAAAGGGGGGCCCAACACGGCCCATCTTCACCAACACAAACCCAAGACCCTCGCAAGGGGCCAAGCCTCGCGGGGCGGACGACGCGGAGCTTCCTCAGGCACGACCTCGTCAGGCTGGCTCACGAGGAGGCGGAGAGATCAAGGCGGGGTACATCACGAGGTGCCCGTGATGCAAGCCATGACGACTCAGGGCGCCGGGCGGGTGCCAGCCCGCGCAGCGTCCTCCTTCCCTCTTTGGTGCAAAGGGGGCAAGCGCAGCCGCGGAGTACCGAGGCAACAGGCAAAGTTTTCCATTTCGGTGCAATGAGACCAAGACCAGGAGGACTACGAGACGGAGGTCATCGTGGAGCCCAAGACGGCGTCATCACCAGAGCTTTGCGCAGGCGAAGACTACTTTTGTCAGGATAGCTGATACTTGTTGTCCCCCTTCAAATTAGCCCGCCATTGTTGGCTCCCTTCCCGCTCGATATTTGGGAAGAGGACCAGGGCCTCTATAAATAGGACCAGCCACCCACATAGCAAGGAGAGAGGTCGATGGGCTGAGGGAGTTCGGTCGGTTGGTTGAGAGAGAGAGAGAGAGAGAAGAGAAAGGTGACTGAACTCCACCCAGCAGTTCATCGCCCCAGCCAAGAACAGGCCCTCACGAGGCCTTTCTTCCTTGTATTGTTCGCCATCATCAGCCCAAGAGGCAATCCACACACCACACACTGGATTAGGGTATTACACCACAACGGTGGCCCGAACCAGTATAAACCTTGTGTCTCTTGCGTTGTTCTTTCCGTAGTTTAGATCCTAACATGGCGGAGGGGTGCAGGTAGGTAGGAGGCGGAATCTCTGCACGCACCCCAGTGTTCGAACCTCAAGGGTCTGCCGGAACCCGAAATCTGACATTTGGCGCGCCAGGTAGGGGTGCGCCGGAATCCACCTTCTACCACCCCGTTCTCCTCCGACCATCGCGCCCATGTCTGACGCTCGTCGGGCCCGCGCGGAGCGCAGGGCCGCCCTCGCTTCCCGCGTCGCCCAGACGGCCCCTGTCGGCGGGCGTCCTCGCCGTTCCCCGTCATCTGCCGTCAATGCCGCCACCGGCCCGGCGGGGGACGAGCAACAAGCATCGTCTCAGCATCCTTCCATGCAGCAAGACGGCCGCACCGCAACTCCCTCGCTCGCCCCGGCTGGATCTTCGTCCCGCGCGCTCCGCGCGCCCATGGAGGCTCGAGCTGCGCTCATCGCGGCAAACGAGCTCCTGCGCTACCGTCCCGTCGACGACATCTACGAAGAATGGCTCGACCGCGTCGCCGAGCTCGTCCGCGTCGCAGGGGGCTCTCCCGCGCCGTCCGTTCCGCTGCACCGCACCCCGCCCCGCGCGGGCGACGAGGCTCCGGCTGCGCCCCGGCCGCCTCCTCCTCAAGAAGACGCCATGGCTCCAAGGCGCATGGCCCCTGGGCGGAACCCGCTCCGTCAGGTGCCAGCGCGGCAAGAACAGAGCTGCCAAGAAGTCCCTCGCCCGCCAGAAGCTGCTCGGGTGCTCCCTGCTCCAGCACGCCGCGACCATGCTCCTACTCCCGCGCGTCAAGACCCCGCGCTGCTCTCAGCAGCAGCGCGTGGGGACATGCAAGACCAGGCTCTCCGTCACCCAAGGCCTCCCGTGGCCACAGTAGGCTGCCGCGCCTACACCACCGAACTACGCAGCGTCGCGTGGCCCGGCAAGTTCAAGGCAGACCTGCCTCCTCGCTACGACGGCACGGCCGACCCTGCGAAGTTCCTCCAGCTCTACGAGCTGGGCATCGAAGCTGCCAATGGAGACGAGAAGGTCATGGCGAACTGGTTTCCCATGGTGCTCAAGGATGGGGCCCGCACCTGGCTCCTGAACGTGGCTCCAGGCACAATCTCCTCCTGGGAGGAGATGCGCACCCGCTTCATCGCCAACTTCCAAGGCACTCACGACCGGCCAACCGCCGTGAGCGACATGCGCCGCATCAAGCAACAACCCGGGGAGACCCTGCAGAAGTACATCCAGCGCTTCAACAACGCACGCCTCAAGATTCCCAAGGTGACTGAAGAGGCCATCATCTCAGCCTTCTCTAACGGCGTGCGCGACCTCAAGATGAAGGAGGAGCTGGCGATGGATGAAGACTTGTGCACTTCCTTGGAGCTGTTCAACTTGGCAAACAAGTGCGCCAGGGCCGAGGAAGGGCGTCTCTCCCTCCTCGATCTGCCTGCCGCAGACCCAGAAGAGAGGAAGCTCAAGGCCAAGGATGTGAGGTGCAAGGGGGCTGCCGTGCTCGCGGCAGAACCAGACACCAAGCGGGACAGGGATCAGCCCGAACCTTCCAAGGGCAGCCGGTACTGTGTGTACCACGACCTCCACACCCACAACACCAATGAATGTCAAGAACTCTGAGCCGTGCGTGAAGGAAGGATCGGCCGTCGCCCTAACCGCGGTGACCGGGGCTATGGCCGAGGAGGAGGAAGGAACGCAGGACGCTGGGAAGACCGTGGCCCGCGCCAAGGGTGGCGCGACGAACCTCACGAGGATCGCTGGCAAGACCCGCCTCGCGAGAGAGACTGGAGGGATCAGCCTCGCGAGGATCACCTGCAAGGCAACGCAGGCCTCCCACCGCTGCCGCCGCAGCCAAGGAGAAACGAGGACTGCCACCAAAACAAGGAGGCTGGGGGCTTCCAGGAGGCGCACGCGATCGCCTGCATCCTGGGCGGGGCTCAAGCCCCAGCCTCTTAATGCATCTTCAAGCAGTTCACCCGCGAAGTGAACGCAGTCCTCCCCAGGCTCGAAGCTACGTGCCCTCTCAGGTGGTCGGCGTGCGCCATCACGTTCAGCTCAGCGGATCAGCTCAAGTGTGCGGCTACGGCCGGAGTCCTCTCGATGCTTTGTTCCCCAACCATCAGCAACGTGGTGGTCACCAAGACCCTCATCGATGGCGGGGCAGGGCTCAACGTCCTATCCGTGGAGACGTTCAACAACCTCCAAGTGCCCTACAGCCAGCTTCAGCCAACCAAGTCCTTCTCCGGTATCACCGACGGCTCCACGGTCCCGATCGGGCAGGTCCGCCTCCCTGTCACCTTCGGGGCACGCGACAACTACCGCACCAAGCTCATCGACTTCGACATCGCTCACATTCGCCTGCCGTACAACGCCATCCTTGGGTACCCAGCGCTGGCCAAGTTCGGCCGTAACTCACCACGACTACAACGTCCTCAAGATGCCAGGAAGCAGCGGGGTCATCACGGTGCCCTGCGAAGAGGAGGACGCGGTGTGTTCCCTGGAACAAGCCTTTCAGGCCGCATCACTGGAAGACGCAGACCGTGGAAGCAGGAGGCCTCCTGAGACCGCCCCTAAGAAGAAGAAGACATCATCCGGCCTGGCCCCTCAGGAGGCAGGCCCCTCTGGGCCCATGCCTGCCCAGGGGGAACCTCCTTCCATCGCATAGGAAAGCGCGCCCGGCGCCCTCCTCAGGCAGGGCTCGGGGGCTCTCCCCTGGAGGGCCGCCGACCTAGCTAGGGTCCCGAGGGAGGCGCTTGGGCACCACATGGAGGCGTGTTTCGAAGCACGTTTCCCTCAAGAAGGAGCGAGGCAAGGAGATCTAGACCCTCATGAGTTCATCAGCAAGGCCATTCAGGAGTTACAGGAGTCAAGGGTCATGAGAGGCGGCCGTCGCCTACCAGCAGTGGCCCCCCATCCTGGCGAGGATGGCGGGATGCACGTCTGCATCGACATACCAGGGCTCAACCAAGTCGCCTCCCTGGAGCGCCTCTGGCCCTCGCGAGTGGGGCGCTGCGGAGGTCCACCACATAGCTACGTTCGCATGCCTTACGGCCTGCCGAACGCGGCCGACGCGTACCAGCGCCTCATGAGGGGCACCATGGAGGCACAAGAGGCCAGGTGTTCCACAGCCCTGGCGGAGATGGAGATGGTCCGCGAGGGGCCACCAGCGCCTCCCGAGCCTCCTGAGGCCCCTGGGCCTGGGGGCTCATGAGGACCGACTTCTGCAGCCCACCGAGCCTGCTACACCAACACCCTTTCTTCTTCAGCATCATCAGGTGACATCTTTTAAGTTTCACTTCCAGCTGGGAGCGCCCCCTGGGTTGCATTAGTCCTAGGCCGTGTGGGTCCGTCCCTGCGACGTGTATCCCCTTTATTCCATGTCGTTAGCTTACCTTGTTGGGGGCGCCCCTCGGGCTGCATGATCCCCAAGCCGTTGAGGCCAGGCCCAGCGGCATGTATCCCATCTGCGTTTATTTCCGATTATGCATTAGACCCACCATGCTTGATTATTTGATGCCGGTCCATGGCACCTCTTCCTCTCCATGCTGACCACTTGCACGTTAAAGGGGGGGTACCTGAGCATCGCGACTCAGGGCTCTTACTGGCTCTCCAGCCCTCACCCTCTGGCCTTGACCACGGCATCGCGACTTGGCATACCAGCGACGGCTGAGACCAGCTCGAGGGCCGGGACCCGAGGACATAGAGTGCAGGCATCTAACCCAATTTGCAGGGACACATCACAAGATAAGGCCCAGTGCCAGGTGCAACCCGCCTAGAGGTAGGGCCCCGTGAGTCCCGCGCTGGCTCACGGGTGCCCAGATACACCTCGCCAGGCCCTACCGTGCCAGCCGCGTGTCAGGGCGGGGCTGTACATGCCCCGGGGGCTCCTCCCGGAGGGGCCCCCCTCCCACGTACCAGTGGAAGCACCATGCTCCGTGCTGGCTGACGACACTGCTGAGGAGCGGCTATGCCCGTACACATACGGTAGCACTATGCTCCGCGCTGGTGATAAACAACTGAGGGTGGCCCCGGGACGCATCAACCTCAGGGAGCCCAGAGCTCAGTGTCTAGCCTCATCGTAACGCCTCCCCTCGGGAGTGCCGCGCGAGGGGGCTGGGCACGGGGGCTGCGCCTGGGTTACGCCCGGACGCATGCCGCCCAGCCAGGTCCCCCCGGGCCTGGTTCGTCGCACGCCTCTCCTCGAGCGGAGCCAAGGTATGAAGGCCGTTTGGGCGTCAAGGGGGACTCCTGAGCATCGCAACTCGGGAGCCTAACTCGTCACGTAGCCCCTCACTCCATGGCCCTGTCCTGGTTTTCGGTCGGGACCATCGCTGGGTGAGGCACGCGCGCGGCCGGGCTCTGCAGACATAGAACAGTGGATCCACCCACATCACACCTCCCTGCTTGCTGTTCGTGCGCCAAGGGGGACTCCTGAGCATCGCGACTCAGGAGCCTAACTTGTCACGTAGCCCCTCACTCCTTGGTCCCGTCCTGGTTTCCGGTCGGGACTATTGCTGGGTGAGGTACGCGCGGGGCTGGGCTCTGCCGGCGTAGAACATAAGCAAGTAGGAAGGAAAAGCGCAAATTTCAAGGAATTCAAAAGCAAATATTACAGTCCACACTGTTATCTCAACGCCAAACGCAAGTTTAAACGCCTCCCCGAGGCATGATACATGTGCAGGAATTAAAAGCAGGACAGGAGCCACAACGGAGTCACTTGGCGGCGGGGGAGCAGCGCGGAGTGGATTCGCCTCACGGAGCAGCTGGATCGGCAGCGCCTTGCTCCGGCTTGGTGCTGAAGGCCCGGAACTTCCCCAGCAGAGCCTCTGCGCGACCCTTCACGGCCTCGGCAGTGGCAGCGGCACGCTCGCCGCTCGCTGGCTCCAGCAGGCTGTCGAGGTCGACGCCGGGATCACGAAGGTAGATGTGGGTGAGCACCCGCGTCAGCGCTGCAGAAGACAGGACACGCGCCTCAGCCTCGGCCGTGGGGCCAAGGCCAAGGGCGACATCTTCAAGAGCATGAACCAGGAAGGGAAGCAGCTTGGCGGGGCCATCCTCGGTGCCAGCCAGCGGGCTCTCCAGGCCGCTGTCGTAAAGCGTCCTCAGCGAGGAGCGAGCCCTCGCCTCCAACTCCGTGAAGGCCGCGTGGTCCTTGGCAAGAACCAAGGCCTTGTCGTCTAGCTCGGCCTTCCTCGCCCTCAACTCCTGCTCCAGCGCGCCTAGGCGGTCGCGGCGCTTCCTGAGCTTGGCCTCCCGGCCCTCGACGGCTGCCTCGCGAGCCTTCACGCTTTCTTCCTGCTCTTGGCGAAGGCGGACCTCTTCCGCGAGCTGGTCCCGCAGGTCTTGCAGCACGTCCTCCAGCGCCTTGCAGCGACCACGGACATCGACCACCTCCCCCAGGGCTGCATCACGAGCAGCCTTCGCCTCAAGGACAGCCTGCTTCTCCTCGTCGCATGCCGTCAAGGCCTGGACCAGCGTCGCCCGAATCGAAGCGTCGGAGCGAACCCATCCAGAAGCCAGCTCCAGGCACCCAGCCACCAAGCGAGGGTCGGCGCCAAGAAGATCCTGCCGCAGTCGGTCCGGCTCGGCAACAGCACAATCCAGAATGGCAGAAGGAGTCGGAGAGACAGCAGCCGGTGGAGTAGGAGGAGAAGGCAGTAGCGCGGCCGCAGCATCCTGAGGCGGAGTCTGTCGCGCCCCGACAGCTGTGGCAGCGGCGACAGGTGAGAGCACCTCGGGAGCCACTTGGGCCGTGGGGGCTGAGCTTGCCCCAGCCGGCTCAGCCAGGCCTCGTGAGGACGACCGGGCAGGAGAAGCCTGTGCGTCGCGGTCACCCTCCTTCGCAGGCAGGGGCGCTGCCACGGGTGGAGCCTCAGGAGCCCCCTTTGACTTCTTCGCTGTGGGCGCCGGCCTATCCAAGAGATGCGGACGTCAAGCCGCAGAAGCAGAGCAAGAAATAAAGACAAGAATCGAACACTTACGAGTGGTCGCTAGCGAGCTCGAGCGGCCTCCGGCCAAATTTGAAGCCTGAAAGCCGCTGGAAGGGTCATCCTCGGGAAGCTTGGAGGCGGAAGGTGCGTCTGCGGTTCGCCTCGGGGCCGGGGGAGACTCGCGGGAGATCAGCCCGGTCCTGTCCTTCTTCGGGATCGGGGGCGAGCTCCCGCCGCCCTGCCCGTCGTTGTCCTCGTCGTCGTCTTTGTCGTCGTCCTCATCGTCATCGCTCGGAGAGAGGCAGAGAACGCGGGACCTGCGCTGGGGGAGGGGGGCCCTCGACTCTCCGCCAGTCGCCTCAGAGTCAGGCCCTTTTCCCCGCTCCCCTCCTTCCTCCTCTTCGCTGGAGTCGTCGGAGGGCACGTCCACTGGTCCCTCGGGAGCTTCCAGGGGCACGGGCCCCTCCCCGTTGAAGACGGGCATGGACTTCACCACCCGCTCCCAGTCGTCGTGGAGGAACAAGAGCGTAGGAGCGCCCTCCAACCTCGCCACATTGCCCCCGACCAGAGATTGGAGAACCGCAGCCAGGTCTCCATCGGCCAAGGCCGCGGGGCTCGAACGGGGCCTCCACATTGGAAGCGAGTACTGCCGAAGCGGAACCAGCTGGTGCTCCAGGAACTCCCTCAGCAGCGACGCGCCGGTCAGCTTCGCCACTGCCATGTTGGTCGGCCTCAGATCCGCGTCCATCTTCTCCAACACCATCTTCGCGCGGGGATCCGTAAGCTCCGCTCGACCCCAGTCGCTGGAGCTCGTGGGCTGCTCCGTGGGCAAGATCAGCCGAGGGTGGATGCACCCAGCATCCACCAAGATCCACTTGCTCCTGAAGCCCTCAATCCTCTTCCCAGAGTTCGAGATGGCAATGGCGCCGTCGTACGCGACGAAGCTCGCGCACGCGGAAGCAGGACTGCGAGAGGTCCGGAGATAGAAGTAGTGGCGCAGCAAGGCCACTGAGGGCTGCACCCCAACGTGGGCCTCGCAATAATAAGCAAAGATTGCCATGAGAAGGACGGAGTAGGGATGGAGATGCAGAGCCTGTAGCTTGTAATGACGGAGGACAAAGAAGAAGAACTCGGAGAAGGGAGGCACCAGGCCAGCAACAATGGCACTTACGAAGAGTGGATAGAAGGTGCTCCTTTGACCCTCAGGGGTGGAGGAGCCGGCCTTGAACACCTTCGCACCGTCGATGCCTCACGCCATCGCCATTCGGCGCAACCGGGCAAGGCTTGCCTCCGACACGTTCGGCGGGTCCAGGGCAGACGAGTACCAAGCTGCGGTCGGGGGCTGGCGAGGCGCCATGGCTTCCTAGGTCGCACGGTCAGAGCAGATCTGGAAATTTCAGAGGGAGGAAGGAGAGGCACAAGAAAGGGGATCTGAGCAGCAACCGGGGAAAGCAAGAAGCAGGGCCTAGGCGGATGCCACTCCCTTATCAACTCGCGCGGTTTCTAAGGCACCCACGTCCAGTCAACCGCCACACGGCACCCAAGGCCGCAGGCTGTTAGGGCCCGCGGCGCTTTGCTCTTGCCCTTCCGCCTCCCTGCACGGCCAAGTCCGGGCGCACCTTGGGCCCGGGGGCTACTATCGGTGTTCTGGGAACGGGGGTCCCCAGACTTGCCTGCCTGCGGCCTACGGCATGGCTCAAAGGGGGCCCAGCATGGCCCGTCTTCACCAACACAAACCCAAGACCCTCGCGAGGGGCCAAGCCTCGCGGGGCGGACGACGCGGAGCTTCCTCAGGCACGACCTCGTTAGGCTGGCTCACGAGGAGGCGGAGAGATCAAGGCGGGGTACCTCACGAGGTGCCCGTGACGCAAGCCATGACGACTCAGGGCGCCGGGCGGGTGCCAGCCTGCGTAGCGTCCTCCTTCCCTCTTTGGTGCAAAGGGGGCAAGCGCAGCCGCGGAGTACCAAGGCAATAGGCAAAGTTTTCCATTTCGGTGCAACGAGACCAAGACCAAGAAGACTACGAGACAGAGGTCATCGTGAAGCCCAAGACGACATCATCACCAGAGCTTTGCGCAGGTGAAGACTAGTTTTGTCAGGATAGCTGATACTTGCTATCCCCCTTCAAATTAGCCCGCCATTGTTGGCTCCCTTCCCGCTCGATATTTGGGAAGAGGACCAGGGCCTCTATAAATAGGACCAGCCACCCACATAGCAAGGAGAGAGGTCGATGGGCTGAGGGAGTTCGGTCGGTTGGTTGAGAGAGAGAGAGAGAAGAGAAAGGTGACTGAACTCCACCCAGCAGTTCATCGCCCCAGCCAAGAACAAGCCCTCGCGAGGCCTTTCTTCCTTGTATTGTTCGCCATCATCAGCCCAAGAGGCAATCCACACACCACACACTGGAGTAGGGTATTACACCACAACGGTGGCCCAAACCAGTATAAACCTTGTGTCTCTTGCATTGTTCTTTCCGTAGTTTAGATCCTAACATGGCAGAGGGGTGCAGGTAGGTAGGAGGCGGAATCTCCGCGTGCACCCCAGTGTTCGAACCTCAAGGGTCTGCCGGAACCCGAAATTCGACATGTACGTAGGGTAAGGGGAGGTGGCGGTCGGAAGTGGACTGCTATCCATATCCGACGAGCCCAGGGAGCCGTCCGACGATACGTCGATATAGGCTCGTGGCGGTCTGCATAATCATAATTCGGCGTTAGGAGAAGCGGTGCGACAAAGCTATGCTATGAACTACTCTGGCATCCGGATACTTACGACTTCGCTAGGGGCTTGGCCCTGAGTAGCCACTCGTCTTCGCCTTCGGCGACGGTGGTGGAGTAGTCCGGAAGGAGGGTCCCTCCCTTCTTGGACCCTTCGGCCCCCCCGGTTGGGGCGGCCTTCCTTTTCTTGTCTCCCCTAACTGAAGGGGGAGCATCTTCTTCTTCCTCCTCGTCTTCGGGGGGGATGTGTCCGATAACACCTGGTGTCGGGAACTCTTTCGGGTTCCCTTGGCCTTCTTGGTCTTCTCCGGCACCTTATAAGGGGTCGGAGTCAGCATCTCTGTAAGGAGAGCGTCTGCAGTGTCTTCGGGCAGAGGGGCCGGACAGTTAATCTACCCCGACGTCTCCACCTAGTCCTGTCAAAGGCATGGAGATCAGACCCCGCACATGATTAAGCTAGGGGAAATAAAATATCCTACCGGATGTATAGAACTCACCGAATGCGCTTGGGGCTTCGCGCTTAGCCCGCGGTCCTCGATGAGGGAGGGAGGGACCTCGGCGCCCTTGAACAACACCTTCCAGACGTCCTTGTGCGTCGTGTCGAAGAACTCGCTTAGAGTCTGGTGCTGGGCCGGGTCAAACTCCCACAAGTTGAAGTCCCGTTGTTGGCACGGGAGGATCCGGTGGATGAGCATGACCTGGACTATGTTGACAAGCTTGAGCTTCTTGCCTGCCATATTCCGGATACATTTCTAGAGTACGTCCAGCTCCACCGATGGACCCCAGGACAGGCCCTTCTCTTTCCACGAAGTGAGCCGCGTGGGGATTCTGGATCGAAACTTGGGGGCGGCCACCAACTTGGCGTCCCGCGGCTCAATGATGTAGAACCACGCTGATTGCCGCCCCTTTATGGTCTCCATGAAGGAAGCTTCAAGCCATATAACATTGGGCATCTTGCCCACCATGGCTCCGCCGCATTCTGCTTGTTGGCCACCCACCACCTTCGGCTTGATATTAAAGGTCTTTATCCACATGCCGAAGTGGGGCCGGATGTGGAGGAAAGCCTCACACACGACGATGAACGCCGAAATGTTGAGGAATAAGTTCGGGGCCAGATCATGGAAGTCCAGCCCGTAGTAGAACATGAGACCACGGACGAATGGATGGAGGGGAAACCCCAGTCCGCGGAGGAAGTGGTGGAGGAAGACTACCCTCTCATGAGGTTCAGGGGTAGGAACGATCTGCCCCACAGCGGGCGGCCGATGCGCGATGTTCGCGGCCAAGTATCCGGCCCCGCGTAGCTTCTTGATGTGTCCCTCCGTAACAGAGGAAGCCATCCATTTGCCTCCCGCTCCGGACATGATTGGAGAAGGTTGAGGGGAAGGATGTAGGCTTGGGCGTTGGAGCTCGAGTGCGCAAGAGAGGATGAGCAAGGAGGAAGAAGGCGTGGGTAGAAAAAGGTTAAACCTTGTCCCTTTATAAGGGCGGCCGAAACTATGCGCCCCCACTAGCCTGGTAAAACTCGCTTATCCCCCAAGCGCCGTAATCGATGGCGCGGTTGGGTTACCCATGCCCGTATTGATGAGAATCCCGTAATAAGGGGGACACGATCTCTGCTTTGACAAGACGTGTCAAAAAATTGCCTCGCGTTATGTGCGGGGCTAGTTGAAGGAAACGGTTCGAATAATCACCGGGCCATGGCATAATGTCGTGCTGCCAAAACAAGTCAGCAAATTAAATTTGTGGAAATATTATTCTCTCTGCGGTGGTATGTGGAACTTATTTTGCAGGGTCGGACACTATCCTTGTATTCAAATTCTTCCGTGGTGTATTTGGAGGAGGAACCCGCCTTGTAATGCCGAAGACAATACTACGCGCCGGACTCATCGTCATTGAAGCCTGGTTCAGGGGCTACTGAGGGAGTCCTGGATTAGGGGGTCTCCAGACAACCGGACTATATCCTTTGGCCGGACTGTTAGAATATGAAGATACAAGATTGAAGACTTCGTCTCGTATCCGGATGAGACTCTACTTGGCATGGAAGGCAAGCTAGGCAATACGGATATGTATATCTCCTCCTTTGTAACCGACCTTGTGTAACCCTAGCCCTTTCCGGTGTCTATATAAACCGGAGGGGTTTAGTCCGTAGGACACAATAACATACAATCATACCATAGGCTAGCTTCTAGGGTTTAGCCTCTCTGATCTCATGGTAGATCTACTCTTGTACTACCCATATCATCAAGAATAAATCAAGCAGGACGTAGGGTTTTACCTCCATCAAGAGGGCCCGAACCTGGGTAAAACATCATGTCCCTTGTCTCCTGTTACCATCCGCCTAGACTCACAGTTCGGGACCCCTGACCCGAGATCCGCCGGTTTTTACACCGACTTCCATCATTGGAATATACAAGCCAATTTCTATAATGTAAAATTCCCACTAGTATATGAGAATGACAACATAGGAGACTCTCTATCATGAAGATCATGGTGCTATTTTGAAGCACAAGTGTGGTAAAAGGATTGTAACATTGTCCCTTCTCTCTTTTTCTCTCATTTCTTTTTTTGCTTTTTTTATTTGGGCCTTTTCATTTTTTATGGCCTTTATTGAAGGGGGCAAGTTTGAGATACCGTGAGTGCGTCGAGCTCAGCCAAAGACGAAGCACCGCCGAGCATGTCCGGTACCGGAGCCGGTGCGGGAGCAGGTGCAGGAGCTGGTGCGGAAGCCGGTGCGAGAGCAGGTGCTGGTGCTGGTGCAACGCTAGTCGAGCTGCTCCCGAGGAAGTCAACAAGGGGAAAGCCCGCTGCATTTTTTCTGGATTTTGCCTGCTCCAATTGAAAATGGTCGGAACCAAGGTAGTAGACATATCTATGAGCACCTGTTTTGTGGTAGCTACCGCTGTTGCGACTGTCTCAGATGATTTCTTTTCAACCGCAATCTCAACCTTCTTGTCGACATTTTCTTCAGTTAACCTCCGTCTTTCCTTTCTCTCCTCCGTTGTCTCACAGTAGTACTTCTTCCACGTGGTGCCGTCTCCGACACCATGCACGCGTCCATACGACGGTCGAGTCTCCACCGGGAGTCTTTTCAATATGTTCAACGCCCGGTTGAATGGAGTGTCCCACTTGGGCCTGGCCAACGCCTCAGATGGCGAGTCGCTTTCGGCCGCAATCCTGTGCTGCTCTCTCTGCAAAAGGCACAAGGATCGTTTACAAATATGACTAACATGAAGTCGAATTGATCAAAAACTAAAATTACCAGCAGTCTCATGAACTCCGTCGTGACCGTGTTCTTCTCGAAAACCTTCTTCACTGGGCCCCAATGGTGCCGGGCCCTGAGGATGTCACGCTCCTGCAGGACGGTGAACTCCGCCAAGGGGTCTGGGATGCCTAGACTCGCGGCTTCCGCGTCCTCCTTGGACCATATGGACCTCTTCCCGCCGTAACCACGGCTTCCGAGGTGGTGGCACCCAATGTTCTTCTATTGAAGCCCCTTCATGTACTTCAACTTTTTTTGGCAGCTTTGGCCTCGCAAGCCGCCTTGAATATTTGAAAGTGCTCTGCCGTGATTGTCGGATTATCCTTTACAATCTCAGAGTAGGGTTAGGGTTACACAAAGTCGGTTACAATGGTAGGAGATCTTCATATCTGTACCGCCAAGCTTGCCTTCCACGCCAAGGAAAGTCCCTTCCGGAAACGGGACGAAGTCTTCAATCTTGTATCTTCATAGTCCAGGAGTCCGGCTGAAGGTATAGTCTGGCCATCTGGACACCCCCTAATCTAGGACTCCCTCAGTAGCCCCTGAACCAGGCTTCAATGACGACGAGTCCGGCGCGCAGATTGTCTTCGACATTGCAAGGCGAGTTCCTCCTCCAAGTACTTCATAGAAGATTTTGAACACAAAGATAGTGTCTGGCTCTGCAAAATAAGTTTCCACATATTGCCATAGAGAGAATAATATTTACACCAATCTAATCTGCTGACGTATTCCGTAGCATGACACACCATGGCCAAGCCTTTATCCGAGTCGTTTCATTATCCCACCTCAGCGCGTTATGCGAGGCGGTTTCCTTGGCACGTCTTGTTAAAGCAGAGATCGTGTCCCCTTATCCCGGGATTCTCGTCAATACGGGCATGGGTAACCCAACCACGCCATTGATTACGGTGCTTGGAGATAGGCGAGTTTTACCAGGCTGGTGGGGACATGTAGTTGCGTCCACCCATATAAGGGGATAGGGATTCACCTTTTCACCTACGCCTTCTTCATCCTTCGCCTATCCATTCTTGCGCACTCGAGCTCCAGTGCCCAAGTCCGCACTCCCCACCTTAACCTTCTCCAGCCATGTCCGGAGCGGGAGGCAAGTGGATGGTCTCCTCCGTCACGGAGGGACATATCAAAAAGCTGAGGAAGGCGGGATACCTGTCTAACGACATCGCGTACCGGCTCCCCGAAAAGGGGCAGCTCATCCCCACCCCTAGGCCCCATGAGAGGGTGGTGTTCCTCCCCCATTTCCTCCGCGGACTGGGCTTCCCTCTCCACCCATTTGTCCGGGGGCTCATGTTCTACTATGGCCTGGATTTACATGATCTGGCCCCGAACTTCGTCCTCAACATCTCGGCGTTTATCGTCGTGTGCGAGGCCTTCCTCCGCATCCGCCCCCATTTCGGCCTATGGCTCAAGACTTTCAACGTCAAGCCGAAGGTGGTGCGCGGCAACCAGGCGGAGTGCGGAGGCGCCATGGTGGGCAAGATGGCCATTGTCCTATGGCTCGAGGGCTCCTTTGTGGAGACCCTAAAGGGGTGGCAATCGGGATGGTTTTACATCACCGAGCCGTGCGACGCCGAATGGGTCGCATCCCCTGAGTTTCGATCCGGACCCCCCACACGGCTCACCTCCTGGAAGAAGACGGGCCTGTCTTGGGGTAAAAAAGGAGAGTTGACCGGACTCCAAACATGCATCCAAACCCTGGCGGACAAGAAGCTCAGACTTGTCAACGTAGTCCAGGTGATGCTCATCTGCTTGATCCTCCCGTGTCAACAATGGGCTTTCAACCTGTGGGAGTTCGACCCAGCACGGCACCAAACTCTGAGCAGGCTCTTCGACACGACGTAAGAAGATGCCTGGAACGTGCTTTTCAAGGGCGCCGAGGATCCCGCATCCGCTACCGAGGATCGCGGATTCAGTGCGCAGCATCATGCTCTCGCGGTAAGCTGTTTTTTTTCCTTTTACAGGGTATCAGTTTTTCATAGTTTGACTCCATGCGGGATCTAAGCTCCCTTACCTTTGACAGGATTGGCAGGTGACATCCCGACAGATCAACTGTCCGGCTCCTTTGCCCGAAGGCCCAGCGGACTGTCGCTTGGCGAAGCTGCTGGTTCCGGCACCCTATGTGGTGCCGGAGAAGAAGGCCGCGAAAAAGGCCGCGGGGACTCGAAAGAGTGCCCGGCGCCCAGAGGTGTTGGATCCATCATCCGACGGTTCCGAGGCGCATTCCTCCCATGAAGACGAGGAGGAAGAAGAAGAGACCTCTCCCCCTCCAGCGGGAGGAGAGAAGAAAAGGAAGGCCACCCTCTCTGGGGAGGCCGGAGGGTCCAAGAAGGGGAAAACCCTTCCACCGGACTACTCCACTGACGCCGACAACGGCGGAGAGGAGTGGCTGCCCAGGGCCAAGCCCGTGGCAAAATCGTAAGTATCCGGATACCAGAGTAATTCATAGTATTCGTTTATTGCACAACTTTCCCTTACGTCGAATATGTTTATGCAGCCCACCCAAAGACCGGCTCGACGCGTCGTCGAGCGGCTCACTGGACTCGTCGGATGTGAACTCGCTTCCGGTGGCTTCCTCCCCCCGTCCTACGATAGACACCGAAGTGTTGTCCCAACAGGTTCCAAGCCGGGAGGAGGTGGTCCTGGAGGCGTCGCAAGGCGACCTCCCGGACTCCAGGAGTAAAGGGGATGAAACCCCTCAGGGCTCCAAGTCCGGCTCTAGGCCGGACACCACTCCGGAACCTTCAAAGGTTCCAGAGTACGGCGGGGGACCTCCTTCCAAGAGGAGCAAGTCCACCGTGCCGGCGACCCCCGTCCAACCGGAGGCACCGGACAATCTGTTGGAGGCGCTCCAAGGCGCCTCCATCGACGAGGGGCACCGCACTATTATGAGTGCGGTGATCCAGAAGGTTCAGTCCGCTAAGAGCGGACTGACTGGAGCATGTACTAGCCTTTTAATAGACTTTGAGGTAAGTAAAGAATGTGTAAATAATATTACTGCATAGACAGTAGCCCCTGATGCTCTGTTTGGCGTTCGGGAAGAAAATCTGAATAGAGGATCAAATGAAATTTCACAGGAGTCTAACAAAAAGGAGTCAATATGCGTATGCAGGCTTCTCTGCTTGCGTCCGCCGCACTGACTGTGAAAGTGGACACGCTAAAGCAGAACCTCGAGCGGTCCACAAGGCGGCCGAACAGGCCATGAAGGGCCTCATTGTTCGGCTGTGGCCTGGAGGGGCTCTGCCTGGGAGCTATTTCGGGCTGGTGCGGCGGTTGGTGGAGGCCTGTCCAAGGCTCGAAGTTGTCAAGCGCTCCGTCTGCACTGAAGGTGCCCGTAGGGCCCTTGCCCATGCTAAGGTGCACTAGGGCAAGCTGGATGCTGAGAAGCTAGTGAAGGACGGGCCACCGCCGGGGAAAGAGCATCGCAAGCCCGAGAATTACTATAAGGATGTTCTGAAGGGTGCCTGCCTGGTGGCGGATGAATGTTCTAGGGATGTAATTTTTGAGTGAAACTTTCTCGTTTTGTCCTGTGCGCTGAAAACTTGTTTATATGCGCTAAGAAATGCTGTTGAATTTAAAATATTACCTTCTGTGCAGTTGTTTATCAATTCTGAGAGATGGCGAGTCGTCGGCTTCTGCCCCCGTGCCGCTAGTGCTGGGGTGTTTGGGGATAAACCTGAGCGCTCTTTTTTCCCCATGTTTGGGTCCTGCGAGGGAGGCGCTCAGCCCAACGAACAAGGCAATCGAACTATAATGCGTGAACACTCTCACTTAGCCATAGAATTCTATAATTTTAAATTTCGGCGAAGCCCTTGGTATTCGGAAGACCGAGTTCAGTGCGCTATCCACGCCTTGGCCGGACAGAGCCGGCTCCTCGCCCTAAGCAGCATAAGTCTTTAGGGACTCGAAAAACCTCTCGAACAGCGACCAGCTCTTGCTTCATCATGACAGTCAGTTTTAGCTTTCTCCACTGAGGTGCTCGACCCAGCTCAACTGGGGCACAATCGCAGTGGTTCTCCTAGTGCTACCTTAGCTGATATAGCGGAACGTAAGGCACCAAAACATAGGAGCCGGGCAAACCCAACTATTGACCCAAGACATGATTCGGAGCCGATGCATATAATGCTATAAGTTAGGGATGCCGTACTTGTTGAAGTGTTCGGACTTCTCACACCATATTGAGGGGTACTAAAGCCCCTGGTGTATTTTGGCCGTACCAACATGTACGGGTGCAACATGTCATTAAGGAACATATATAAAGAAAAAAGGTAATGCAAAAATAGTCGAAAGCTATGCATTGTTTATTAAAAAGGGCTGCGATCAAAGCGGAACGATACAAATAATGTAATAAGTGGAAGGTTGGACTAGTTAACATGTCCGTTCCAGGGGCAAGATGCGGAATAGTATGCGGAACAGGTATACTGCTCGTGATAGAAACCACCTGGGAGTTCCGTACTGCGGCGTGGCTTGTCTGCTTCCCTGGTTCTTGCATCGTTTGTGCGGCAATGGAACTGCCGAACAGGCCTTCCAAAGGATGGAGTCCTGAAAGTAAGAGAAAATAATTAAAAAAATCGGCAGCCCCTGGTACGATTTAAGCCGTATTTTTAGGCGTGCCATGATGGTGCCCCTCCCCCTGTACCCATGGTATCTCTAGAGCGTAGTTATGTACGTGAAGTACTGGCGTCGCCTTTTTGTGAGGGTTGGTGTTGGGGCCGCATTGCTACGCCTGCTCGGATCGTGCCAGGCGGTCTTGTTGTTGGTTACTCCGGGCGCGCTTAACGGTGTTCGGTCGTTTAGTGGCCGGACTGGAGAACTGCCTGGAGAGGCTGCTTTGTACTTCCGCTGCAAGGGTCGCCGTGTGCTCCTCCGTTCGAAGGGAGCGTTCGGTGTTTCCATTGACTGTAATTACTCCTCGAGGGCCTGGCATCTTGAGCTTAAGGTATGCGTAGTGCGGTACCGCATTGAACTTAGCGAATGCGGTTCGCCCGAGCAATGCGTGATAACCACTTTGAAACGGGACTATGTCAAAGATTAACTCCTCGCTTCGGAAATTGTCCGGAGATTTGAAGACCACTTCAAGTGTGACTGAGCCTGTACAATTGGCCTCTACACCTGGTATTACGCCTTTAAAGGTCGTTTTGGTGGGCTTAATCCTCGAGGGATCTATGCCCATTTTCCGCACTGTATCCTGGTAAAGCAGGTTTAGGTTGCTGCCGCCGTCCATAAGGACTCTAGTGAGATGAAATCTGTCAATAATTGGGTCTAGGACCAATGCGGCGAATCCGCCATGATGGATGCTAGTGGGATGGTCCCTTCGATCAAAGGTGATCGGGCAGGAGGACCATAGGTTGAACTTTGGGGCGACTGGCTCTACCGCGTATATGTCCCGTAACGCGCGCTTCCGCTCCCTTTTGGGGACGTGGGTTGCATATATCATGTTCACCGTCCGCACTTGTGGGGGAAAACCCTTCTGTCCGCTGTTGTTCGGCGGCCGGGGCTCCTCGTCATCATCGCTATGCAGCCCCTTGTCTTCATTTTCGGCGTTTAACTTGACTGCCTGCTTGAACACCCAACAATCCCTGTTGGTGTGATTGGCCGGCTTTTCGGGGGTGCCATGTATCTGGCACAAGCGGTCGAGTATTCAGTCCAAACTGGATGGGCCCCTAGGATTCCTTTTGAATGGCTTTTTCTGCTGACCGGATTTAGAGCCTCTGAATCCGGCATTAACTGTCGTATCCTCAGCATTGTCACCGTTAATGCGGCATTTCTGCTTGTTGCGGCGCGACCTGCCACTACTATCCCTGGTGTCCGAATTACCAAGGTTCTTGGTCATATTGTTGCTATGAGCAAGCCAGCTGTCTTCTCCCGCGCAAAAGCGGGTCATGAGTGTCGTGAGTGCTGCCATAGATTTCGGCTTTTCCTGTCCAAGGTGCCGGGCCAGCCACTCGTCATGGATATTGTGCTTGAATGCTGCTAGGGCCTCAGCGTCCGAACAGTCGACTATTTGATTTTTCTTTGTTAGGAACCGTGTCCAGAATTGCCTGGCCGATTCCTCTGGCTGCTGAATTACGTGACTTAGGTCATCGGTGTCTGGGGGTCGCACATAAGTACCCTGGAAATTGTCGAGGAATGCGGCTTCTAGGTCCTCCCAACAACTGATTGATCCTGTTGGCAAGCTGTTAAGCCAATGCCGAGCTGGTCCTTTAAGCTTGAGTGGGAGGTATTTGATGGCGTGGAAATCGTCGCCGCGGGCCATGTGGATATGAAGGAGATAATCCTCGATCCATACCGCAGGATCTGTTATGCCATCATATGATTCGATGTTTACGGGTTTGAAACCCTCGGGGATTTGATGATCCATTATTTCGTCTGTAAAGCATAGTGGGTGTGCGGCGCCTCTGTACTGGGAGATATCATGACGTAGCTCCAATGAGCTGTGTTCGGTCCTACCGAATTTGTGGCTGGCGTGACAGTTACCGTCTCGAGCCGTGGGGCGCCCACGCGATCCGTAGATCGATCGTGTTTGCCTTGCCTTGTCCTCCAACATGTCTCGTTAGTCTGGCGCATATTCCTGTGCCTTGGTACGGGGTGGGGCTTGAGTGGAGGGCCGGGAGGCCTCTCTGTCGTGGCCACGAGGTGGCCGGTCGGCCGCATCAAGTGCTTCCTCCTCTAATCGGGGTAGCAACCTGCGCTTTGGGTAGCTCTTGGAGGGGCGTTCTAGTTTATGCTCTTCGGCTGCAAGGACTTCAGTCCATCTGTCGACCAGCAAATCTTGATCAGCTCTAAGTTGTTGTTGTTTTTTCTTGAGGCTTCTTGTCGTGGCCATAAGCCTGCGTTGAAAACGCTCTTGCTCAATGGGATCCTCTGGCACGACGAATTCGTCGTCGTCGAGGCTTGCCTCATCTTCGGAGGGAGGCATGTAATTATCGTCCTCGACCTCTCTGTCTGCCGCTCTCTCATGAGGGCTGGTTTCTCCATCCTCCTGTGCTAAGTCTTGCTGGAGGGGTTTTTCTTCGGCACTTTCCGGAGTATTATTATCTCCCGTGCTGGAATCACCGTATTTGTTTTGGCGTGACTTTGAGCGGCGCCGCTGATGCTGGCGCTTAGGCTGTTTCTTGGAGGGGTCGTCCTCGGCTGTTCCATCGCCTCCTCCCTCTTTTGGGGTGTCCACCATGTATATGTCATATGAGGAGGTGGCTTTCCAGGGCCTAGTAGGCGCTGGTTCTTCATCATCTCCTTCATCGGCGTCCATACCGTCGATGTCTTCGGAGTCAAAGTCGAGCATGTCGGTTAAGTCGTGGATAGTGGCTACAAAGTGGGTGGTGGGTGGGCTTTGAATTTCTTCATCGTCCGTACCCCAACCTTGCTGACCGTAGTCCAGCTAGGGCTCTCCTGATAAGGAGAGAGACTTCAGTGACTTTAGGATGTCGCTGAAAGGCGAGTGTTGAAAGATGTCCGCGGTAGTGAACTCCATGATCGGCGCCCAATTGGAGTCGATTGGCAGGGGTATGGAGGGTTCGGAGTCCGGAGAGGAGTCCGGCTCCTTGGAGTCACGAGTCTCGCGGAGTGCGGGGCTGGTGTTCGGCTCAATCGCCGTTGGGATCGCAGCCCCCGAGGCGGCGTCCAACCACCCATCCTCGATCGGTGCGGTTGGCTCCGAATTAAGAGTCAAAGCCGACGCGGGTGCGGCCTCCAGGGCACTGTTCGGCGGCAGAGCTAGATCATGCTCGTCGTGACAGTGCGGCGCGCTCGGCAGTGGATCGAATCCGTCAAAGATCAAGTCCCCGCGGATGTCATCCGTGTAGTTTAAACTTCCAAATTTAACCTGATGGCTAGGGGCGTAGCTTTCGATCTGCTCCAGACGGCCAAGCGAAATGGCCCACAGTGCGAAGCCGCCGAGAACGAAGATCTGTTCGGGAAGGAAGGTCTCACCCTGGACTACATCGTTATCGATGATCGTAGGAGCCATCGAGCCTGACGGTGACGACACAGAGGAACTCTCAATGAAAGCACCAATGTCGATGTCAAAACGGCGGATCTCGGGTAGGGGTTCCCGAACCGTGCGTCTAGGCCGGATGGTAACAGGAGGCAAGGGACACGAAGTTTTACCTAGGTTCGGGCCCTCTCGATGGAGGTAAAACCCTACGTCCTGCTTGATTAATATTGATGATATGGGTAGTACAAGAGTAGATCTACCACGAGATCGAAGAGGCTAAACCCTAGAAGCTAGCCTATGGTATGATTATTGTTGTGTACGTTGTCCTACGGACTAAAACCCTCCGGTTTATATAGACACCGGAGAGGGTTAGGGTTACACAAAGTCGGTTACAATGGTAGGAGATCTTCGTATCCGTACCACCAAGCTTGCCTTCCACGCCAAGGAAAATCCCTTCCGGACACGGGACAGAGTCTTCAGTCTTGTATCTTCATAGTCCAGGAGTCCGGCTGAAGGTATAGTCCGGCCATTCGGACACCCCCTAATCCAGTACTCCCTCAGTGACGATCAAGAACAAGTACCCACAGCTAATGATCAATGATTTGTTTGATCAGCTGCAAGGAGCTAAGGTGTTTTCCAAGATCGATCTGCGATCAGGGTACCACCAGTTGAAGATTCGAGAGCAGGATATACCTAAGACAACTTTTACCACGAGGTACAGGCTATATGAGTATACCGTTATGTCATTTGGCCTGACTAACGCACCTGCCTATTTCATGAACATGACGAACAAGGTGTTTATGGAGTTTTTGGATATGTTCGTTGTGGTGTTCATTGATGATATTCTGGTCTACTCGAAGAATGAAGAGGAGCATAAAGAGCATTTGCGATTAGTACTTGGGAAGCTCAGAGAACATCAGCTATACGCCAAGTTCAGCAAGTGTGATTTTTGGTTGAAGGAAGTTGGATTCCTTGGACATGTTATATCTAGAGAAGGAATAGCGATAGACCCCACCAAAGTTGTCACTATGACAAATTGGGAGGCACCCACGTCAGTTGGAGAGATCTGGAGTTTTCTTGGACTCGCGGGATACTACCGGAGGTTCATTGAGAATTTCTCGAAGATTGCAAAGCCTATGACGGAGTTGTTAGAAGGACACCAAGTTCAAATGGACTGAGGAATGTGAGGCCAATTTTCAAGAGTTGAAGAAACGCTTGGTTACATCACCAGTGTTGATTCTACCAGATCAACGCAAGGATTATGAAGTGTATTGCAACACTTCTCGCGAGGACTTGAGCCGTACTTATGCAGGAGGGAAGAGTTGTTTCATATGCCTCACAACATCTTAAACCCCATGAGTTAAATTATGCTATGCATGATTTGGAGTTAGCAGCCGTAGTGCATGCGTTGAAGACTTGGAGACATTTTCTCATCGGAAAGCATTGTGAGGTATACATGGATCACAAGAGTTTGAAGTGTATCTTCACATAGAAGGAGTTGAATCTCAGGCAGAGGAGATGGTTGGAACTCATTAAGGATTATGATATGAAGTTGCACTATCATCCCGGAAAGGCTAACATAGTAGCCGATGCGTTGAGCCGCAAGAGTCATGTCAATACACTCATGACCGGAGAGTTACCCAAGGAGTTAGCAGAGGATCTTCGCGAGCTATGTTTGGAGATAGTTCTGAGAGGCTACGTAGCAGCATTGGATATTCAATCTACTTTGATGGATAATATCAGAGAATCTCAGAAGACGGACAAGGAGATTGCCGAGATAAAGGAAAGGATGAGCAAAGGAAAGGCTAAAGGATTTCGTGAGAATGAGCACGATAAATTATGGTTCGAGGACCGCGTATATGTGCCAAATGATCAGGAGATCAGGAAGCGGATTTTGCAGGAGGCCCATGATTCACCATATTCGATTCACCCAGGAAATAATAAAATGTACCTGGATTTGAAGGATAGTTTCGGGTGGACTGGAATGAAGAAGGATATTGCGGAGTATGTAGTAGTTTGTGATGTATGTCAGAGAGTGATGGCATAGCATCATAAGCCAGCAGGATTGCTACAACCATTGCCTATACCCGAATGGAAGTGGGACAAGCTAGGTATGGATTTTATCACGGGATTGCCCAGGACTCGTTCAGGCTATGACTCGATATAGGTTGTAGTCGATCGTTTGATAAAAGTAGCTCATTTCATTCCAGTGAAGACCACTTACACCTGTGCTAAGTTGGCAACGATATACATGACCATGATCGTATGTTTGCATGGAGTTTCGAGGACAATTGTATCAGATAGAGGAACCCAGTTTACCTCAAAGTTTTGGAATCAGTTGCATGAAACTTTGGGAACCAGGCTAGAGTTCAGTACAACTTTTCACCCGCAGACAGATGGACAGACTGAGAGAGTCAATCAGATTTTGGAGGACATGTTGAGAGCTTGTGCGCTAGATTATGGATCTAGTTGGGACGATAATTTGCCTTACGCAGAGTTCTCTTACAACAACAGCTATCAAGCCAATTTAAAGATGGCCCCTTTCGAAGCATTGTATGGAAGGAGGTGCATGACACCGTTGTTGTGGGATGAAGTTGGAGACCGACAGTTGTTTGGACCAGATTTGATTAAAGAGTCTGAAGAGAAGGTTAAGTTGATTTGCGATAGACTCAAGGTAGCCCAGTCCAGGAAAAAGAGCTATGCAGATTTTAAATGCAAGGAGACAGTTTACAAAGTCGGAGACAGAGTGTATCTTCGTGTATCACCCATTCGAGGAGTGAAGCACTTTGGAGTTAAGGGAAAGCTAGCACCATGTTTTGTGGGACCATACAAAGTTTTGGAACGTATGGGAGAAGTTGCTTACAAGTTGGAATTGCCCGAAGGATTGTCAGGAGTTCACGATGTGTTCCATGTTTCTCAGTTGAAGAAGTGCCACGCAGAGATGGCTGATATCCCTCTGAGAGATACAGTGCCACTAGAAGCGATTCAGTTGGATACCGATTTAACCTACGAGGAGAAGCCAGTCAAGATTCTCGAGTTTGCCAGCCGAGTTACACGCAGCAAAGTTATCAAGTTCTGTAAGGTTCAATGGAGCCACCATACCGAAGATGAAGCCACCTGGGAACGAGAGGAAGACCTATGGAAAGATCACCCTCACCTATTTTCTAGCCAACCCGAATCTCGAGGGCGAGATTCATCTTAAGGGGGTAGGTTTGTAACATCCCAAATTTTCAATTTGGAATGTTATACATTAGGTCATCATTGCATATCATATTTCATTGCATTTTGGCTTGATCCTAGAAATTGTATTCAACTCAAGGACCTACGGAGAGAGTTGGGGATTTCGTTATTTTCATATTTGAGTTTTCTCAAATTTTGAAAATAGGATCGTTTGATTTTAATTATTTTCTCTTCGAAATTTCTTTTATAAAAATAAAAGAGAGAGGATAAAATGACTTCCTCAAAATAAAGAAACATTGGAGATTTAATATTAAAATCAAATAAGATTTTTATTCAGAGTTTTATTGCTATTTTATTTGAAGTAGGAAAATATGCATTTTTCAAAATTGCACTAGAGTTGCAAATAAATGTTCACCTTGTCCGGTAGATTTTTAGCAGATGAGGAAAATTTATTTCAGGATTTTTGGAGTCCTTTAGTATTTCTTTTCTTCGTTTTTCTGCACGGAATTATTTAAAAAAAAAGTCAACCGACTTACCGGGCCGTATCCAACCGGGACACTGTACCCGGGCGACTTTATAAGCCAAGCCCGCGACCCCGCCGAGGCCCAAGTCGCTCGCCCCGCCGGAACCCTAGCCCCGCCGCCCGCCAATCCGCCACCGCCAGCCCGCCGCCGCCGCCGACGACCCGCCGGAGCCGCGCAGCCGCCCCGCCACTCCGCCGCCGTCGCCGGAGTTCGCCGCCGCCGTCAGTTTTACTTTGCCGGTTCGGTTTTTTTGGTAAAACCCTAGATGCGTTTTTCGGTATAGATCGGTTTTATTTTTTTCCCGGTTTATTTATTTAGTGAACGCCCGTTCGTTCGTTCGTTTTAACGAACGATTTTCACCGTTGAGCCGCAGACAGCGAACGTTTGTTCCTTAGCCTGTTCGTCGGTTTTTCTTTTTCTCGGATTTTTTGCGATTATTTTTATTGCGATTTCTGATCTAATTTTCGTTTTAGTTTAACTTTTTGCTCGTTTATCGGAATCAGGCGATTCAAGCGCCTAGAGTTTCGTCTCGAAGCCCTCTTTTCGTTTAATCAACTTAAACAAGTTTTTGCTACAGTAAAATTTGTCATTAGTCTAGATTAGTCATCAAAGCTTGTTTCTTTCGCAGTTTGAGTTTTGTTGCTTCGTTCGATTTGATTTTTTTTGCAAACCAGAGTTCTGAAGTAGAACTTTCTGGTTAGATCTTCTTATTTGAGTTTTACCCGTGCATCTTTGCTTGATTTCTTATTGTATGCTTGTTTGATTGCGATAGAGTACCCGGAGTGCGAAGCGTGCTACTATGGGTCTCTAGGTTTCACGGATAATCAGCAAGGCAAGTAACACTTTGATTGTACCTCTTTACTACCCAGTTTTATTGCATTAGATCAATCCTCAAACAATTGCATGATTAGGATCTGATTAATATGTGGGTTTTGGGAAGTAGATGAGGTAGTACCTATTCACCTGTTTATTATCAAACCTTTGGGAGTTACTTCTATGTTGCTTATATTGCTATGCTATGCTCATAGACGTGGTTTGGGTTTGAGTGTATTCATGACAGATGTGAGTATTGTTAATTAATGGTTAACTTAAGGTGGCAACTTTAATACACATTTGGGTGGATTGAGGCACCTGGGGAACCCAGTGTTGCCTGTATTTTTGGAAATCCCGGGGTACCGTGTGATTCTCCTATGGACTGCCACCCAGGCTCAAAGGGATCATAAGATTATTCATGCTAGAAACTTACGTGTGCAGCCACATGCCATTATGGGCTCTGGCATAGTTGAGTAAGTTGCGGAAAACCTTTCCATGATGGGCTAGCAGATGTAGGGGATTGTAGGTGTACATGCCTATCTATCGGTTAAGGGGACCTCTTCGGAAAGACTGTGTCTCGGTCATCCGTTTCTCAAACATCATGTAGTGCGAGAAATCCAACGGAGGAGATCTAGTCTTGTGGGGAAAAGTGCACAAACCTATGCATAGTGTATAAACTAATCATGGTTAGCCGTGTCCCCGGTTATGGACATTTTGAGTATCTAGTTCTTGGATTATCATGTGGATCTCATCACTCTTAATATAATTAGATTGGGTTTAATGATGATGCTTAATTGGGATTGAGTTGGGTGAACCTTCTCAATGTTTATCAACTACCATGATAGTTAAATAAAAATTTATTCCTTTGTTGTATGAAAAAATTGGCTTTCCGCAAAATATATTAACCATACAGCCTCCACCAGCCAAATATGCATGTAGTGATAGCATTATTTTGTTCATTACTCTCTTGTGTTACATTGCCAGCATATTTCATGTGTTGACCCATTTTCAGGCTGCAATGTATCATGTTGCAGACTTTCCAGACAATGAGTAAGGAGCCATAGGTTGTTGTATTTCACTCAGTGATGCCGTTGAAGTTGATGGACTCACTTTATCTTCCAAGCCTTCCGTTGTTATCATATTAGATGGCTTTAAGCCATATTTATTGTAATAAGTTCTCTTTTGAGACATCCGATGTAATAAGTGTGTGATTGCTACTCTGTTATAAATCCTCAAGTAATGTGTGTGTCAACATTACCGGTCCAGGGATGACACTGATGCACAGCGATCAAACTCTTTGAGGTCTGGTCGCTACACTACTGCTCGTGAACACCGTCCAATTGATCCCTCTGTTCGCTCACGTACTATTTTAAGTGAATCCTTATTATAACATGCACACAATTTTGGGCACTTGTATTCAACCTAAGTCAGTGTGCCATCGTATCTCATACTACTCCCTCTGTCTAGGTGTAATCAGTCACATTAGAAGGTGCAGCGGGACCAAGGTGCAAGCAGATTGGAGGAGGAGGAGAAACTTAACCGGTCCTTCCTCCAATCAAAGCCCTGATTTCTGTCTCTAAACGCAACAATTAATCCCAACAACTAAGAGATGCCGTTTTAGCTACCATGCAGGGCCACGTATTAACTCGCATGCAAGCCGACTTTGATTTCTTGACTGATCAGCGCGTAGTTGCGCTCCATGCATTGGGTTTCCGGGGGAGATAACAAGGCAGAGTAAGCATTTGGTTACATTGCTTAGTTCCAAATGCCTAACCTTGCCCGGCTAGGCTATAAACTGTTCTTGCTAAGGATCCAAACGCTTCCTAAGTAACTCGCATGATATTCCTATTCTATGAACTTGTGTGTGCGTGTGCATGTGTGTTTAATAGCATGTGTGTGTTAGAAATATCCACATGGAGTGATGTGGGCAGTTGGAGCAGTGGTGCAAGCCGGCTGTAAAAGCAGTTGTACCTAAGGGATGTCGGGACGGCTCAACCTAGAGGAGGGTGGCGGGAGGCAACAACTGCCCACGTCGTGGCAGTCAGCAAGGGATAAAGGCAACCTCGCCGGCTTTGTGAGAGAGAACGGCGGGGACCCCTGATCGGGACGTGCCGACAGTGGGTTTTCGCCATCGGCGACAGCGACCGCATCTACAGTAAGCATCCACCCCTTCCCCCGGTGGACGTGAACCACCGGGATGTTAGGCTAGTCATAGTGGGAGTAACTTAGGTAGTAACATAGCACACTTCGAGAAATTTTTGCTTATGTGGCATGTAGTTATTGAGAAGTGGTAACATAATATGTTACTATAACATAGAGCTTCCCAAGACAAGATGAGTATACAAGCCATTAAATGAAGCCACATATGACACTACTAATATGTTACTTGTCATATGCATGAAACTAGTATAAGTTACTTCCCACTATGACCAACCTTAGAGATGTGGTCACAGTCGTTTTTCACGAGAGAGTGTGAAGAGAGCAACCCCAGCAAGCAACCGTGTAGGCTCGTCCTGCCTATGTATATAGTGGAGCAGTTTCCTTTTCTCTCCATATGAACCTATTTATATTGCGTACGTGCCACTGAAGAAGAAAAAACTTTATTTATAAATGACACAGCACCTACTACTCATTCTCCTATAAACCTTGCGCTTGGCATCTCCAAAATATTAACCTTGTGATTGGATCTTCGCCTCTACAGGAAGTCGAGCAATAATAGTACTACAGTATATATCGTTCTGGCTATATGAAAACAAATGAATTGATCCATGTCCACCACGTGGGCGAGGGTCAAGGGGTGAGGGAGAGTGCGTACTATTACGTCTGTTTCAATATGGACTACATACGGAGCAAAATGAATGAATCTACACTCTAAAATATGTCTATATACATCAGTGTTTGGAGTATGTACTAGTAGTTCATATTGAAATCTACTAAAGAACATATATTCCAAACAATATGATAATCTCTCTAACCAAGGTAGGGACGAGGAGTAAACGGAGGAGTAGTAAAATTTTCTCCTCGTCTTGCGAGCCACCGCGCGCGTGGGCGAGGGAGCCGGCGTAAGGCGTAGTACTACTACCTCCGTCCTGGTTTATAGGTCACCTTTGTAGTTCATGCCAATTTTTTACCAAATATTTAGCTAACAAAATGTTAATGCATGTCAAAAAAATTATATCATTGGATTCGTATTTCAACATAGTTTTCAATGATATAATTTTTGGTAACATGCACGAACGTTTTGTTAGTTCAATCTATAGTCAAAATTTGACACAATATACAATGTGGAGCAATAAACCAATATAGTACAATGAGTAGTAGTAAGCAAGCTTCACCTCGTCCTGCGAGCCACCGCGCCCGTGGGCAGGGGAGATGCATAGTAAGCAAGCTTCTTCTCATTCTGCGAGTTGACAGGACACATCAAAAGTAATACATACAGAGCATCTCGAGTGTATAGAACCTTGCCTCTAAGGTAGGCCCCACATGGTTTGCCTCTTTTTTAACATAATCCGTCAAGTCGCAATTTGTTTGTCCATCCGTGGTGGACGATCCTCCAAGTGGACAACCAGTACACGTGTCAAATTACCATGTGGGATGCCTTTTCATACAGAAATGAGCTCCACCATGTACCTGCGCGGGTGTGGTTGGGAAAGTGACGGGAGTACGTGCGCCATGCATGCACCTCTTCTCTCCGTGCACATCCCCCACCTACGTGTGTGTGAGAGAGAGAGAGAGATACAAACCTAGACAGATGGCGTGTGCGTTCGTGAGTGTTTTTTGTTTGGGGGGTGATTTCATGAATGTATCTATGGGAATATGTGTCGATGACATCTCAAACAAAATTTTGCATTCAATGTGTGTGAAATAGAGGCCTATCCATATCATATAGAGGGGAGATCCATGAGAAGAGAGGGAGGGGTCATAGATATTGATAGAGTCGAAGAGAGGATCAAGTGGGTGGGTGCGAGATCGATGAAGAGAGCCATCGAACTTGTGTGTGTGCAAGTCAAAGATATAGGGCGACTGACCAACCGGAACATCAAAGGACAAAAAGCAAGTTTGTGTGTGGAAGGGAGACATGACTAGTGCACTCGATGTATCGGTCTGTGGGGGGTGGGAGGGGGAGGCAGAGGCCTAACTAGAGAGGTAGAACGACTCGTATATGTGTTGAGAAGGAGGGACCCAGCTATGTTTGAGGGAGAGCGGTCGACATCCATACATAACTGAAGAACGGGAAATAGGTGGGGACAGAGAGAGAGAGAGAGGAGAGGGAGAGGGGTAGAGTGTTGGATGGGTGATGGAGTTGCTTCTCGAAGATGGTGGGAGAGGCCTACTAGACAAACCGAGGGTAGAACTACAATATTATCAATAAGAGTGGTGATGTGTTTCTGTGTGTGCCTGTGCATGATAGATTTGTCGGGACGCATGCATGGATGATGAAGGGGAACCATGTGTTCGGTAAGAAAACCTACCTAGATCAGTAGATTAATTGTTGTTTGTCGAAGGAAGGGAGAGACATAACTAATGAGGTAGATCGATCGACGCATGGGGAAAACGAGTTATAAGGACCTAGCGAGCTATATGTATAGCGGGAGACCGGTCGGTATACATCCATTTGTTAGAGGCAAATAAGGCCTAGCGAGATGGATAGACAGAGAGAATGGAGGTAGGAGGTGGTGCGAGAGGCCGAGCTACTAGCTAGATAGGGGGAGGAGTGTGTGGTTGTGAGATCGATGAAAAGTGGGGCGATAGTTTACGTGTGTGTGGGACCGTATGAGAGGCACGAGGCATGGTCATAGAAAGGAGGAGATGGAAGATGCATGTGTATGTTGTAGGCAGACATCGCTTGAGAGGTTTATCGATCAGTGTGTGTCGAAAAGGAGTTGTGGAGACTGTGGGAGAACGACCTAAAGAAAAAATATGAATGTGTGCGATGGATAGAATGCTGAGGGAGGGGGAGGGTGAGGAGGGCGTGTGCCGGTGTGCGTGCACGAGAGGAAGTTAGTGCTAGCTACAAAGGTTAGAGGATTCTGTGGGTGTAAGAGACTAACAAAGATCATAATTTGGTATGAAAGTGGATTCATATATTTGAATAGGATATCATAGTGTTATAAACATATGCATGCATGAATATAGCGGTGATACACGTGATGTGGTTTTGCACATGGTATACCATAATGTGATAATGCATGGCGTTTGCAACTCACAGCTAAATGTCGAACAATCTAAACCATACTATGCATCGAACAATCTCACATTTTATTTGAATTTGTGATAATATGTGGCGTTTTCAGCTTACAACTAAATATCGAACAATCTAAACAATACTATATATCAAACAATCTCACATTTTATTTGAATTTGTGGTAATGTGTGGCGTTTGCAACTCACATCTAAATACTTGTAGGCGTAGCGGGCGGGGCACCATACATTATGTGATAAACACATTATACATATGAGACATGGTTTAGATTATGAAGATCTAGCTAGAGCTTGAAATGTACTATGATTTGAAAACAACATAAAGTGGATTCGAAAAATCGAGTTCGAGTTCATATAGTACACATAGTTCATATCTAACTCGAGAGTAATCATGTTGTGTGTTGTGAAGATAATACACAAACGATGGTTTAACTTGACAATAGTGATGATTGTAGATCTTATTAAAATAAAGAAACAAATTCAAATGGTTTGACTTCACAACAATCATTATTGTAGATCTTATTCAAATAGAGAAACGAATTCAAATTTAGTTCATATTGGAGCAGTAGTATATAAGTTTGGAATGCACTAAAACGTTCATTTGAGTAGCAGGTTGCATGCATTATACACGTAGCAAAATATTTTAATTGAACATAACATGAATTCAAAGTTTTGAATGACATTTGTAGTGCGAATTGATTTGGTACAGTACACGGGACTAGACTCTCTTGTGTGCTGCGAAATGATTTCTTTTTCTTTTTTCATCGACGGAAGTACGGGTTGATTTGGTACAGCACACGTTAGGCTTGTCCAGAAATTTCAACCCACACCTTGTTACTCCGAAATATTTAAGATATATCTTTGTCTCGTTGTGCTCCGACAACTCCCTCCATCTCAACCCGCGCCTTGCTATTCCAAAATTACAACGCGCGCAGAAATTCCCACCTCCTGTGAAATCCCGACACGTGAAATGCCTGTGATACCCCTGAACCAAAAGAACCGCCTAGGTCAAAACGGTGGGGGTACTTTCATAACGTACCCCACATTTCGGACAAGCGCGTCCCTAAGCCATGGTTCCCCACTGCCATCCCATCCGCCCACGCATTCATACACTGAGGCCGCAAAAACCCGTGAAGCCCCACACCCTCCTCCGTCCGCCACCCAGTCGAAGCCTCTTCCTCGACAACATCGTCCACAGCAACAACTCGACGTCCCTCATCCATCGTACCAGATGAGGATCCGTCGTTGATCTCGTCGTCCTGCTGGTTCAGCCACCCCGTCCTCCACCTCCAAGGAGCTGCCCCGACGTTCCCCTCGTCTTTTGCGCCACCTCCATTCCCACACCGCCGTCTTCACCTGCACCACCGAAGAGCATCATCATCACCGTTTCCACGGATGAAGCTGAGGCCTAATCGGCGCCACCAAAGAGGTTATACACTAATCGCCGCATTTTCTACTTGATTCGATCTCACGGTGCTGCCGACGGTTGGTCTCGAGCCGACACGTCACGACTCCATGCACGGCGGAGTCGCCGACCACTTCCTCCATGGTGTCGCTCCCTCGGCAGCGACGTCCACATCAGTAGGAGTTGATGCTGCTTTAGCTCTCGCTCGTGCTGCTGCTCTGCTCTTGCTCTCGGTCCCCTGCTTGGTCTTCTCTTGCTATTGCTCTTGCTCTTGCTGCTGCTCTCGCTCTTGATCTTGCTTGCGATGCTGCTCCGATTTAGCTACACTTCAGTCGACTGAATCGACTTTTGGGTAAGTCGATTTTTAGGGGGTGGGGGGCTTGCTGGAGTTAAGGAAGAACCAGTCGCAGTGGGGAGGGGGCTCGCCGGAGAGGTACCCCACTATCTATGTTAGGGTTCAGGGTGGGGGCGGTGGTCGCGGGCGGTGGTAGGGAAATCACTGGAGAAAAAGCTCGGCACGGGGGGGGGGGCTAGAGGGATGGCTGGTGCGGCGGCGGACCGGCGGTGGGGAGTGGTTTCGGGGCGAGCGGCGGGGGCGGCTGTTTGGCTGGTGATGCCTGGCGGCTCAGGTGGGTGGAGGTTGAAGATGAACAGGAATCCCTTGATTTCGTATCCAACGGCTGGAAAATCGACTGACCAGAGATGAAAAAGCCAGTCGACTAACATGTAGCCTCACCTGATGTTGCTACACAACCAGCTGCCCCGGCTCTCGCGCGCGCTGTTGCTACTACTACTGCTTTTCTGCTAATAGTGCGTTCAGTTTCGGCAGCAAAATTCAGTTTTTACAGTTAAATTTAGTTTCGACGGTAAAATTCAGTTTCGACAGTTAAGTTCAGAGATGAGCAGCTGATGTATTTCACATCTAGAACTTTGTGCTTATGTATTTTACGTCATCTATTGGAGATGCTATTAGAATTCCACTCAAGTTAACGTTGTCTCTCCAGTCCTCCTTCAGCCTCGGCGTCATACAACTAACCAGAGCTGCTCCAACGACGAAACCCTCCATCATAGTGGAGCAGTACCTCGGGCTCCATCTCAAGATGCCTAAGATCTTCTTCCCCTCCTCCGACAGCCAAGTCAGCTGGATCATCCTCACCGACCAACCCAATCACGCTGAGATCGACATGGCTTCGCAAAAGAGGTTGTACACTTGTTGCATCTCTTTTTTACTCTACATGTTATATATATTGTCCACTGAGCACACGCAGTAACGTGAAATACGATTAGTTTCTCCTACTATATGACAAGCAGTGAGGTACTAGGCAACTTAGCTATTCGTGATGGACTCTCTTGAACGTCATCATTATTTATCTCTGTGCGTTTGAGCTGTGCATTTGTCGATGGGCCTGGGAGTTGAGCTAGTAGGGCAGTGGCCTGGGTCCAAAGTAGTAGAAGTAGCACAAAAACATTTTTTGAGTGTAGGCTTTTCCTCGCTCAAGCCTGCCTGCTAGAATCGCCAGTGCTTGAAAGGAAAAGTGAAGGAAAAACATAGGAATTGGAAAGTTTCCTATGGTACTACTATTCATGCATTTGGTTCAAAGGAATGGAGCAAAGGAAAACTGTACAATTTGTTCCTTTAGTGTCGCCTTGAAAGAAAAAACTTAGGAATTTTAATATCTACTTGTCCGCCCTTTCAAATTCCTATTCATGTAGCACAAGACTAAGAGATAGTAGAATAATAGCATTATAACCGTACATTTTCTTGTGGTTTGACTTAAACTCACCATGCTTCTTTACATCATGTGATCTTCTAATTCTTATGAACCAAACACCCAGATTGGCAGTAATCCTGTGTTTTTAAATTCTCTGTTTTGCACGTGCATTCCTATCCTATTACTGTGTATTTCCTATCCATGCGTTGTTAGAATCCTCCAATTCAAACGAGCCCTTACAGAATTACTTCTCTTATAGATAGTTGTCAAAGAAAACCTTGTGTGGTTTGTCCTGCTCCTGCTGCGCCGTCGTCCACCCCAGCTCAGCTGCTCCAATGACACAAGGGTCCAGCACAGCAGGGATCCAGCCTCCAGACTGTCTTTCGCCGCCTCAGATCTTCTTCCCCGCCGCTGGCAGCCATGACAACTGCATTACCATCATCAACCAAGCAGATGACCTCGAGGACTACACGGGTCAGCAAGAGAGGTCGCACTCTTTCGTGTCTGCTTACGTTATGCATCGCTTAATATTACATGCTACTTTATTGTCCTGTTCACCGATTAGACTCTGAGTCAGCTCCAAACTAATGGTCAAAGTTGAGTTTTTAAATGGTTGTGGGGTACATATCGGGGCCGCAATCAATAGTATCTATCTACTATCTGGTTAATCCTTGGTGTCTACTATGAGTTTCATGTTGGGTGGGAAACAAACAGTAAAGAAGCAATTATCTTTATTTTTTAACTGAAGCCATTATCTGCCTGCTATCATTGTTTTGGGCCTATCCACAGGTTGCTACCATCACTCTGGATTTCTGCATGCACTCCTTACATAATCTCACTATGTTTTATTCCTATGCATGTCAGTTATTATACACATGGAACTGAACATGTAGAGCAAAAGATACGAGCATGCAGACGTCGCTCCATGGTAGGCGCAAAGGCAGCCCCCCTCCACCCATTTTGGACTGTAATCGAGAGGAAGATATATGTTCTGAGGGGGATTCAGAAGGAGAAGACCACTCCTATTTACCCCCTGAGGTCTTCGCTCTAACTTGGCATGCTGATGTTGGTTATATCATGCATGTGGTGCCTTGCATTTCTTACTTTACACATCAAATATGTCATCTGCTTAGTTTAGGCATGCTTTGTGTGAATGCCATTTGTTTAGTGTGTTCATCATTTATGTGAATTATGCAACGCCATCTTGTTTAGCCAGGCATCATATATGTGAATTTTGCAATGCCATCCTGCTTATCCAGTCATCTTATATGTGAATTATGTCAGGCATCCTTTTTTTCGTTACGCATTACATTTGTCAACAATGTTAGTACATTCAACTACTCTTCGTGTGCATCATCCATTTGACACGGTGATGGAAAATTCTGGAGTGAAAACAAGGTCTTCAGAGCAGACTATGCTATCTAACGAAGCGCATATCTTGCTGGTTACAGATAGCTCCTCAGAGGAGGATTCAGAGACAGATGACCAGTCCTATTCCCCCCAAGGTGTATGCTCTAACTTGGCAGGGTTATGTTGCTCATATCATGCGTATGGTGTCTTGCATTGCTATGTCATTTGATTAGTTTAGACATGCTTTGTGTGAATGCCACCTATTTAGTGTCTAATTACACTATATGTGAATTATGCATTGCCATGTTGTTGCAAGACATTATATATGTGAATTATGCAATGCTATCTTATTGCAAAGGCATTATATCTGTGAATTATCCAATGCCATGATGTTTAGCCAATCATCATGTATGTGAATTATATCATGCTATCATTTTTTTTGTATTACGTGTTCCATTCGTGGACAACATTTGTATATTCAACTACTCTTCATGTGCATCAGGCATTTGAAGCGGTGATGGAAGTATCTGCAGTGAAAACGAGGTATTCAGAGCAGACAATGCTACCTGCTGAAGCAGGCATCTTGTTGGTTACAGAGAGCTCCTCAGAGGAGGATTCAGAGACTGATGACCAGTCCTATTTCCCCCATGAGGTCTATGCTCAAACTTGGCAGGGTTATATTACCCATGTCATGCATGTTGTCTTGCATTGCTTAGTTTTTACATCATATATGGATTGTCATGTGCTTACTTGCTTACTATATAAATCGTATATTTGAATTATATCATGCCATCATGTTTACATACATAGCATGTATCTGAATTATGGCTTTGCAACCCATTTAATAAAGACATCATATAGTTATATCATCTCATCCTGTTTAGTGTTTACAATCATCATATTTTGAATTATGTCATTCTATCCGTGAATTATATCATGTTATCATGTTTCCATAGGCGGCATGTAAGTGAATTATGGGATGCCAACCTATTTAATAAACACATTATATAGTTATATCATGTCATACTGTTTACATAGTCATCATATTTTGAACTATGACTTTCCATCTTTTTTAGGTAGCCATCATAATGTGAAATTGTGTCATGCTATCCTATTTACTTAGCCATCATATATGTGAAATTATGTCGTGCTATCTTGTTTGGTTAGACAACATAAATGTGAATTATTTCATGCCCTCTTTTATTCCCCACTATCCATTGCACCTGTCTTATCATACAATGTCTATACATTCAATTACTTTTCTTGTTTACCAGCCATTTGAATTGGAGAGGGTGATGGCAGTATCTAAGGGAGTAACAACACGGTCTTCAGAAAAGATAGTGCTACCAGTTGATGCAGATAGAACCACGGTTGTACTTGCCCAAGAACCAGCCCCACCACACATAACCCAGACTCCCGCAGATTGTACCCCTACCCAGTTGAACAGAAAACCAGCTACTCCCCTTCTAACCCCAACCCCTATAGATAGTAACCCAGTTCCAGTTGACACAACACCATCTCCACCACAGAGCACCCAAACACGATCAGTTAGTAAGGGAACTGCAGTGCCCAAAGCACGAGGACCACCACTCTGAATCCTAACTCAACGCTTAAAGGAGAAGAAGAATTGTTCTCAGGTCAGGTTCTATAGTTATGGTCCATACTCCTTTGCTCTTGCATCACTATATTTATTCATACTAACTATTTTCAAATTTGAAGGATGGAATTGAAACTCCAATGGCGCAACAGGTATGTTTTAAACCAGTTTCTTTAACTGCTTTACTGTTGTAACTTGCTCTATGTTGATTTCAGTTTCAATTGAATAAACAGTTATGTTCTCGTGTCATGCACATTACAAGTGTTGTTATTGCTCTATAGTTTCCCACACTTATGTTGTGTCTATTCTGCTTTCTCTTGAACAAATATTTTTTGAACTGTGTCTCTATCTTCATTTGACAACAAAAACTAGAATGATATAGACCATAAAGTTACCATAGTACATAGATATTTGTTTGTTTCATGCTGCTATTCTGTCCACTTTACTACTGAACTGATTTACCAAAATGAGTTTCATAGACAACATGGTAAACCTATGATGTGTCTGCTTGTTTCTCTTTTAGAATGCGGACAAAATATTGGAGAACAGTACCCCGTTATGCAATGGTGAAGGAAGTAATGTAGATAAGGTTCAAGATAGTGAGACATCCGTGTTGGTCTCCAAGAAAGCTGACAAAAACTATCATGACGACGGTGAGAGAACCCAAAAGTCATGTCTTGATGTAGTGTTCGAGTTACTAGCCACTACTGCTTGCACAAGCTCTTCGAACTCGCTGCCTAAATCAGTTTGTCTTCTTGAGTCTCAACTTCAAGTTGAAAGACATCGATCAGATGTGCTGTGATAGGAAGCTGAAGGACTAAGGAAGTCCCTGCAGAATTCAGATGCATACTTTCTGGTGCAACAGCGAGCGCTGGAGGATTTAAGCGCCAAACAAGAGAAAGTTAATAAGCTTTCTAGGCATCTTGCCAGCATTATGGGTACCCAGGATATTGTTTCTTGAGATCTTCTAAAGTGGTTTCAGTTCTGGACTTTTTTTGCTACGGCATTTATTTCCATTGGTCGCCAACTTTGACAACCAGTGTATATGATATGATGCTTTGTTCCCCATATTTGCACTGGTGGCGAACTTTGATGCCAAGTGGATGTAATACGTGTAATAGCTGTGATAGCCTAGCGTAAGTTGCTTGCTTATTTATTTCCTTGTTGTTTTGTTTATTTGTTTACTTTTCAGTGCAGTTCTTTTTCCGCGGTTTGGCCGCAATAACCTATTTTTTTAACTAGGCCACAATAACCATGGGCTACATATTTATTGTAGTTACCATGGGCCTCCTACATGCCGTAGAAACAATGGGCCTTGTAAGGGCCCTAGAAACAATGGGCCTTCTACGGGGCGTAGATTCAATGGGCCTTATACGGGTCGTAGCATCAATGGTCCTTATACGGGTCGTATGATAGATCGGCCAAACATGGACAAATAACAGACCGCATTATGGGCTATAAACGGGCTAGATTTGGAATCGTCCGTTCATGGGCCTGTTCCGGAGACTTTCTGTATCCACGAGATCCCATCTTGGGGCCTGTTCCGAAGCTCCACCGGAGGGGGCATCGATCATGGAGGGCTTCTACATCAACACCATAGCCTCTCCAATGATGTGTGAGTAGTTTACCTCAAACTTTCGGGTCCTTAGTTATTAGCTAGATGGCTTCTTCTCTCTTTTTGGATCTCAATACATTGTTCTCCTCCTCTCTCATGGAGATCTATTCAATGTAATCTTGTTTTCCGGTGTGTTTGTTGAGACCGATGAATTGTGGGTTTATGATCAAGTTTATCTATGAACAATATTTGGATCTTATGAATTCTTTTATGTATGATTGGTTATCTTTGCAAGTATCTTCGAATTATCAGTTTGGTTTGTCCTACTAGATTGATCTTTCTTGCACTGGGAGAAGTGCTTAGCTTTGGGTTCAATCTTGTGGTGTCCTTTCCCAGTGACAGTAGGGGCAGCAAGACACGTATTGTATTGTTGCCATCGAGGATAACAAGATGGTTTTTTATCATATTGCATGAATTTATCCCTCTACATCATGTCGTCTTGCTTAAAGCGTTACTCTATTCTTATGAACTTAATACTCTAGATGCATGCTGGATAGCGGTCGATGTGTGGAGTAATAGTAGTAGATGCAGGCAGGAGTCGGTCTACTTGTCTCGGACGTGATGCCTATATACATGATCATACCTAGATATTCTCATAAATATTCTCAATTTTGTCAATTGCTCCACAGTAATTTGTTCACCCACCGTAAAATACTTATGCTCTTGAGAGAAGCCACTAGTGAAACCTATGGCCCCCGGGTCTATCTTCCATCATATTAATCTTCCAACACTTAGTTATTTTCATTGCCTTTTATTTTACTTTGCATCTTTATCATAAAAATACAAAAAATATTATCTTATCATATCTATTAGATCTCACTCTCGTAAGTGACCGTGTAGGTATTGACAATCCCTTATCGCGTTGGTTGCGAGGATTTATTTGTTTTGTGTAGGTGCGAGGGACTCACGCGTAGCCGCCTACTGTATTGATACTTTGGTTATCAAAAACTAAGGGAAATACTTATGTTACTTTGCTGCATCACCCTTTCCTCTTCAAGGGAAAACCAACACAGTGCTCAAGAGGTATCAGGAAGGATTTCTGGCGCTGTTGCCGGGAGGTCTACGCAAAAGTCAACATACCAAGTACCCATCAGAAACCCTTATCTTCCGCATTACATTATTTGTCATTTGCTTCTCGTTTTCCTCTCCCCCACTTCACCCTTGCTGTTTTATTCGCCCTCTCTTTTCCGCTTGCTTGTCGTTATGGTGAGTCCTCTATCTTCTCCGTTGTCTCCCAAGAATGAAGTTCTAAATTTAAGCAAAGGGAGGGAGAAAATCTAAAATACGCTTGGTATAGAATTTGCAATGCTCAAAATAGATCTACCAGGAAGCAATCTACTTCCGTTCTTCTTCGCAATTTTTATGTAGGCGCTACTCCTTGGTACAGATATATCCTTGATACCATTACCGGAGGGAACTTCTTGGGTAGCCATACTTTTGATTCTTATAATGCTATGATAGATTTGTTTGGCTCACCACCTCTTTTGGTTAATGGAACTATGTTAACTTTGGAGCATGTAATGCAAAGACTTGAAATTATTGAGAATAAGGTTGCTATTGTAGAGTTAATTGAAAATTTGTATAAAAAGATCCACAACCGAATCACTCAATATGGATCTAAAGTAGGAGTCACTTTGAAAAATATTAAAGAAAAGGAACCTATAGTTAATGAGAAAATAAATCAGGATTCCACTAGAATCGATAAACTTGAGGATATTATTACCAACTTGGGAACCGCTTTTTCTTCCATAAAGAATACTCCAAGTCCTCCCACTAAAATTTCCAAGATTATGTATGTTCCTAAAAATAAGGGTGAATCCTCTAGTAAGGAAACCGCAGATCTCAAATCTATAAGTTTTCATCCCAATCTTTTTGCTATCATTAAGGAACCATTTGTTACAAATGAATTTTTCAATCTTGTGCCTAAAAGTTTGATAATCAATAAAAAGAAAGAAATTCCTAAGGATGGTAGATGTTTCATTGAAGAATTACCTACCAAAGATGGCAATACCTAGATCTATCCTTGCTTTTTATGCCTAGCTAGGGGCGTTAAACGATAGCGCTTGTTGGGAGGCAACCCAATTTTATTTTTATTCCTTGATTTTTGCTCCTGTTTAGTAATAAATAATTTATCTAGCCTCTTTTTTGGTTATGTTTTTTGTGTTTAATTAGTGTTTTTGCCAAGTAGAACCGTTGGGAAGACTTGGGGAAAGTCTTGTTAATCTTGCTGTAAAAAACAGAAACTTCAGCACTCACGAGAACTGCTTCCATTTTTATTTGTAAAGTGATATTTAGTTAATTCTTTTTGAAGATGATTAATAGATAAATTCCGCACTTCCAGCAATTTATTTTAGAATTTTTGGGTTCCATATCTTGCGCTAGCTACATATTACTGCAGACTGTTCTGTTTTTGACAGATTCTGTTTTACGTGTGTTGTTTGCTTATTTTGATGAATCTATGGCTAGTAAAATAGTTTATAAACCATAGAGAAGTTGGAATAAAGTAGGTTTAACACCAATATAAATAAATAATGAGTTCATTACAGTACCTTGAAGTGGTGTTTTTTTTTCTTTCGCTAACGGAGCTCACGAGATTTTCTACTTTAAGTTTTGTGTTGTGAAGTTTTCAAGTTTTGGGTAAGGATTTGATGGATTATGGAACAAGGAGTGGCAAGAGCCTAAGCTTGGGGATGCCCATGGCACCTCCAAGATAATCTAAGGACACCAAAAATCCAAAGCTTGGGGATGCCCTAAAGGCATCCCCTCTTTCATCTACTTCCATCGGTAACTTTACTCGGAGCTATATTTTTATTCACCACATGATATGTGTTTTGCTTGGAGCGTCTTGTATGATTTGAGTCTTTGCTTTTTAGTTTACCACAATCATCTTTGCTGTACACACTGAGGGAGTCCTGGATTAGGGGTCTCCGGACAGCCGGACTATATCCTTTGGCCGGACTGTTGGACTATGAAGATACAAGATTGAAGACTTCGTCTCGTGTCCGGATGGGACTCTACTTGGCGTGGAAGGCAAGGTAGGCAATACGGATATGTATATCTCCTCCTTTGGAACCGACCTTGTGTAAATCTAGCCCTTTCCGGTGTCTATATAAACCGGAGGGTTTTAGTCTGTAGGACAACAACATACAATCATACCATAGGCTAGCTTCTAGGGTTTAGCCTCTCCGATCTCGTGGTAGATCAACTCTTGTAATACTCATATCATCAAGAATAAATCAAGAAGGACGTAGGGTTTTACCTCTATCAAGAGGGCCCGAACCTGGGTAAAACATCGTGTTCCCTGCCTCCTATTACCATACGCCTTAGACGCACAGTTCGGGACCCCGTACCCGAGATCCGCCGGTTTTGACCCCGACATTGGTGCTTTCATTGACAGTTCCTCTGTGTCGTCGCCATTAAGGCTTGATGGCTCCTTCTATCATCGACAGCGATGCAGTCCAGGGTGAGACTTTTCTCCCCGGACAGATCTTTGTGTTCGGCAGCTTCGCACTGCGGGACAATTCGCTTGGCCATCTAGAGCAGATCCAAAGCTATGCCCCTGGCCATCAGGTCAGGTTTGGAAGCTTAAATTACACGGCCGATATCCGCGGAGACTTGATCTTCGACGGATTCGAGCCCCTGCCTTGTGTGCCACGCGGTCACGATGAGTACGATTTAGCTCTACCAACGGACCGTATTCAGGAGATCGCACCGGCAGCCGCTCCGAGCCTCAATTCGGAGCTAGTTGCGCCATCCATGGACGGGTGGATAGACCCCGTCACGGAGGCCGTATCCCCAATGGCGATCGAGCCGCGACCTTACCCTTCACGAGAGCCGTGTTGCCAAACTACCGGATCCTTCCCCGGCCACGGACTCCGAACCGCCTGCGCCCGTGCCTATCAAATCCAACTGGGCGCCGATCATGGAGTTCACCTCCGCGGATATCTTTCAGCACTCGCCCTTTGACGACATACTGAATTCATTAAAGTCTCTCTCCTTGTCAGGAGAGTCCTGGCCGAACTATGTCCAGCAGGATTGGGATGCGGATGACGAAGAAATTCGCCGCCCACCCACCACCCACTTTAGCCACTGTCGATGACTTAATCGACATGCTCGACTTCGACTCCAAAGACATCGACGGTATGGATGACAATGCAGGAGACGAACAGGAACCACCACCCACAGGGCACTGGACGCCCACTTCATCACATGACGTATACATGGTGGACACACCAAAAGAAAACGACGAGGAGGAACGGAAGGACGCAACGAAGGGTTGTCCCCTGGAGAAGCAGTCAAAGCGGCAGCGTAAGCGCCGCTCCAAATCCCGCCTCGGCAGAAACAACGATCATATAGACCCATCGTTAGAGCAGGGTGAACCATCGCCGGACCACGGCAACACGGAGAATCAAACCGAACAACCCGACTCTATCGAAGATAATAGTCCGGACGACATCACACCGGACAGACACCCAAAGCAACAGAATGCCCATCAAAGGCTTGTTGCCACCGCGAGGAGTCTAAAAAAGCAGAAGCAAAGGCTCAAGGCTGCGCAAGACACACTCCGAATCAGATGGAGTAAAGTACTCAACACAGCAGCGAAGTACGGCGGTAATTGCCACACCAAGAGCTACCCGAAACGGAAGTTGCTACCTGAATTCGATGAGGAGGCCTTAGATCCCCCACAACCAAAAATTAAAACGGCCATCTGGCCGGATAGACGACCTCACGGCCAACATAGAGTAGCAAACAACGCTGCACATAAGCCAATACGCGATCCACGCGAGGCTCGCATCAAAAGGACGGCACAACCAGATCCATCTATGGACCACGCAAGCGCGCTCCAGCATACGATGCAACACAACAAACATCCGAACACCACGGTACACCCAGATACAGGGGTGCCGCACACCCCCTATGTTTCACTGACGAGGTGCTGGACCATGAATTTTTAGAGGGATTCAAACCCGTAAACATAGAGGCATACGACGGAACAACAGACCCTGGGGTCTGGATTGAGGACTATATCCTCCATATCCATATGGCCCGAGGAGATGATCTCCACGCCATCAAGTACTTACCCCTCAAGCTCAAAGGGCCAGCTCGGCACTGGCTTAAAAGCCTCCCTGAAAGCTCCATTGGAAGCTGGGAAGAGCTCGAAGATGCTTTTTGGGCAAATTTTCAAGGGACTTATGTCCGACCTGCGGACACGGACGACTTGAGTCATATAACTCAACAGCCCGGAGAGTCAGCCCGAAAGCTTTGGAACAGGTTTCTTACTAAAAAGAACCAAATAGTCGACTGTCCGGACGCCGAAGCCTTGGCAGCTTTTAAGCATAGCGTCCGCGATGAATGGCTTGTCAGACACCTCGGCCAAGAAAAGTCGAGAACAATGGCAGCAGTAACAAGCCTCATGGCCCGCTTTTGCACGGGTGAGGACAGCTGGCTAACCAGATGCAGCACCAGCAACCCAAGTACATCCGAAGTTAGAGATGGAAACGGGAAATCACGACGCAACAAAAATAATAAGCGCCAGAATAAAGAAGACAGCCCGAAGAGCACGGCGGTAAACGCCAGATTCAGAAGCTCTCGGCCAGGTCAGAAAAAGCCTCCCTCTAAAGGCGCGAGAGATGAACTGTCCAGCCTAAACAAAATTCTGGACCAAATATGTCAGATCCATAGCACCCCCAATAAACCTGAAAATCATACCCACAGAGAATGTTGGGTCTTCAAGCAGTCCGGCAAGCTCAACGCCGAACATAAGGGGCAAGATACACCAAGTGAAGACGAGGATGAGCCTCGCAAGCAAAGCACTGGGGAACAGAAGAAATTTCCACCAGAAGTCAAAACAGTACACGTGTTACACGTGATAAATGGGAGAAACAAAGCGGCACTCCCAGATAAATATGCCCAAGGGCCTATCACCGCGGAGTTCTGCCACTGGCCGTCTCAACCGATCACCTTCGACCATTAGGATTACTCGGCAAGTATCCGGCGCGCAGGATGGGCTGCCTTGGTATTAGATCCAATAATTGACGGATACCACTTCACACGAGTCCTGATGGACGGTGGCAGCAGTCTAAACCTATATCAGGACACAATCCGCAAAATGGGGATAGACCCAACAAAAATTTGCCACAGCAATACTACCTTTAAAGGAGTAACACCAGGCCCAGGGGCTCATTGCACGGGCTCCCTGCTACTAGAGGTTATATTCGGCTTCCCTGATAACTTCCATAGCGAAAATTTAACCTTACACATTGCTCCGTTCCAAAGTGGCTATCAAGCACTACTTGGACGCGAAGCTTTCGCTCGCTTTAATGCAATACCGCATTACGCTTCCCTCACTCTTAAGATGCCCGGTCCACGTGGCATCATTACAGTAAATGGAAATATTGAGCGATCCCTGCGCGCCGAAGAGAGTGCGGCGGCCTTGGCAGCCGCACACTAAAACGGCTTGACCAACTAAAGCATTCGATAGGTCATCAAGACCACAGACATGGTTAGACGAGTCCGGCGCAGCTATACGTAATTCATACAGGTTTGATGGCCACACCCCTATTACAAATACAAGGGGCTCAATGCGCGCAGACAAGTGGCAATTTTTATTCATCTTGAATTGAACATGGTTTCTTTAATATAACCTACCTTTTTGCACGACAACTTTTCACCTAAGTTCCTCTCTTTTACAGATGACCATCGTGCTACACCCGTCTAGGATACGGCACAACGGAGACACAGGCGCAGACGTGCAGCAGGGACCCGTTCCAAGGATTCTTTTTAGATTAAGACTCTGCATAAACCTTTCTTACTGTCTCTTGTTGATACACATCCCATGGATTCTCAGTACTATTGAGAAGGATGCTGACGTCTTGGCATGTGGCCATGTCAGAATAATGCACGTACCTGGAAACCAGGGGCTTCTTACAAAGGGCACTGTTTAGGCCCGGTTTATACCATAAAGATCGAATACCTTAGGGAGTGTTCGGCGTCACGAGTTTGGCCTTATATGCATCAGCTCCAAATAATGTCTTTGGTCAAATGTTGGGTTTGCCCGGCTCCTGTGTTTTGCTGCCTTACATTCCGCTCTATCGGCTAAGGCGGCACCAGGAGAACTACTGCGATTGTGCCTCGGTTCATCCGGACGAGCACCTCAGTAGAGAAAGCCGAAAACTGACTGTCATAATATAGCGTGAGACTGGTCAACCACTCGATGACCTATCGGAATGTTAGAATTCCTCCGCCTTAACGAAGGGTCGTTTCCCGGCCAGGCATGTACGCACCCCGAATTCGGGAGAGTGCGGAGCCACCAGGGGCCATATAGTAGCCCCACTGTCAAACTCCTATGGGTAAGTGAAAGTGTTAAAGCATTATAGTCCGGTTACCTCGTTCGCTGCGCTATCACCTCCTTAATAGGACCAAGACATTGGATTAAGTGTGAACACGCATCTTCTGTGAACACCTCTGCATTATATGCGTGGGGGTTGAAGCCGACGACTGCAATCTTTCAGGTTATATACATATATACATAAACGGCCGCATAGGAGGCATCATATCACTTTCAGGCAAAAGTATAAATACAGCCTTAATAAATTTCATAAACATTGTTTTTACAATGGGAATACATGTCACTCAAACATAATATTCTTCGGGCACTGGGCCTCTATCAAACGAGCACCCTCGAGAACTTCTTTGAAATAGTGCTCGGCAGCCACTCGGCCTATGGCCGAACCCTGTGCTGCAACAGTAGTGGCATCCATCTCCGCCCAGTATGCTTTGACACGGGCAAGGGCCATCCGCGAGCCTTCTATGCATGCCGACCTCTTCATCGCATTAATACGCGGCACCGCACCAAGGAACTGTTGCACCAAGCTGAAATAGATGTTCGGCTTCGGCCTTTCCGGCCACAGATGATCTATGACGGACCGATGGCGAGTCTGGACAATCTATTGAGTTCGGCCCATTCAGAAAGCTGATCAGTCAATGGGAGCGGACGCTCTGGAATGTTGAATTGTGAACAGAACAGCTTGTCCACTTCACGATCCGTCTGATCTCGGAAGTATTCGGCCGCATCGACAGCGCTCGCCGCCAAATCCAGATATGCGTCTGCCGAACTCCACAGCCGATCCAGAGGGGCATACCGCGGATCTCCGAACTTCCTCCGCGGCATAAAAGGCTTTCCAGCCACAATATCCCCGGCTTCACGCAGCTCTTCCTTCCTCGCTCTCATGGCAGAGCGGGTGTCTTTGGTTGCCATCGTGGCCTTTTCAAGGTCCGTCGCCTTCGCCTGGTTTTCTTCTTCAAGGAACTGGAAACGGTCGGCCGTGTCTTTTAACTTTACATCCATTTCGCCCATCTTCTCTTTGGTCTCGCCATGCGCGGCCTTCTCGGCTATTAAGTCTTCGACTTTAAAGCGGCCACATTACTAATTCTTGCTTGTTCCTTGGCTCGGGAAAGTTCCGCCCGAAGGGTCTCCACGGTGGCAGCTCCATCTGATGTCACAACATATTAAAGATACTGGCGTTACGCTGCTCTTACTATGTGACATTCACCAGAAATATCACTTCCCCTGTGCCTCATCAAGCCGCTTATTAACAAGCTCGATGTCGGCATCCGCCGCATCCAGTTGCCGCTTTTGTTTGGCAATCTCATGAGTCCGGCCAGCCACCGGAGCTCCAGCCACCTACACATAAAGGCAGTTTGGTTATTACCTGGGACTACGATCCTCTGTTCATCGCCGTTCTCGACGACAACCAGAGTCTCAAGGGCTACTATCTACACAAGGCACACCTAAAAATGTGCGGTACTATCAAAAAGTATATCATTTCACGTACCTCAAAGCCCATCAGTAGACTCATAAAGGCTTCTTGCAATCCGCTTTCGGCGGACGAAATTCTTTCCATCACCATACCCATCAACATACGGTGTTCTTCTGAGATGACCGCTCGCTCCAATAGCTCCCTCAGTACGTCCGACCGCATACCAAACGGTGTCGGACTCTTTTGTTTGCTCTCTTCAAGAGCCGGATGCTGGGGACTTCGGGTGACTATAGGATTATCTTCTGGCCTCACCGGATCCGGAGAGGCCCTCCGTGACGACACTTCAAGGTCGCCTGCTTCTTGAGCGGGGGAGTCCGGGGGAGGCGTTTCGCTCTCCATCATCTCCGGAAGAAGGTCCCCTGAAGACGAGCTCTGTTGAGAAGGGCTAAGATCCGAACTGCAAGATAAACGCTTCGGTTATTTTCCTCGGAAGTAAGGTGTAATATCTTTACTATTAAGCATTTTTTGATCACTTACGGCTCGTTAGAGGGCTGATCCCCGCGTGGACTTTGTGCGGCAAGAGCACCCTCCAAGGCAGGACCCTCTAGTGGAGACTTCTTCTCCCGTTTGGAAGCCTTGGTTTCCGGATCTTCAGAGGCAGTCCTCTTCCCTCCCCGGAGCGAGAGAATGTCAGATTCTTCCCCTTGGTTATCCTCCTTCACGGAGGCGCTTATTCCCTCGGTTGGAATTGGTAGCGGTGGGGGCCCGCTTTCGCCCTCATTATTCCCCCCTTTATCTTCCTTTGAGGGTGCTGGGCAAGGCGCTAGCTTGAGCATTTTTTTTTCAATACCGGATTTTCCAAACCCTCAGGAAGGGGGGCCGAACACCGAATCATCTTCGCCTTTGTTAGCCAGTCCTGGTCAAAGAGCGATTTCTCAGAATGACCTCATGATAAATGAAAGACGGTGTGTTCGGCTAGAGGATTACTTACTTGGTCGGCGGAGCGGTTGCGGCTCAGGCCCTGATGTCTACTACACAACCTTCTTCTTGTAGATGTTGTTGGGCCTCCAAGTGCAGAGGTTTGTAGGACAGTAGCAAATTTCCCTCAAGTGGATGACCTAAGGTTTATCAATCCGTAGGAGGCGTAGGATGAAGATGGTCTCTCTCAAGCAACCCTGCAACCAAATAACGAAGAGTCTCTTGTGTCCCCAACACACCCAATACAATGGTAAATTGTATAGGTGCACTAGTTCGGCGAAGAGATGGTGATACAAGTGGTATATGGATAGTAGATAAAGGTTTTTGTAATCTGAAAATATAAAAACAGCAAGGTAGCAAGTGATAAAAGTGAGCGTAAACGGTATTGCGATGTGTGGAAATAAGGCCTAGGGTTCATACTTTCACTAGTGTAAGTCCTCTCAACAATACTAACATAATTGGATCACATAACTATGCCTCAACATGCAACAAAGAGTCACTCCAAAGTCACTAATAGCGGAGAACGAACGAAGAGATTATGGTAGGGTACGAAACCACCTCAAAGTTATTCTTTCCAATCAATCCGTTGGACTATTCCTATAGGTGTCACAAACAACCCTAGAGTTCATACTAGAATAACACCTTAAGACACAAATCAACCAAAACCCTAATGTCACCTATATACTCCAATGTCACCTCAAGTATCCGTGGGTATGATTATACGATATGCGTCACACAATCTCAGATTCATCTATTCAACCAACACAAAGGACCTTAAAGAGTGCCCCAAAGTTCTACTGGAGGATCACGACGAAAACGTGTGCCAACCCCTATGCATAGGTTCCCAATGTCACGAAACCCGCAAGTTGATCACCAAAACATACATCAAGCGGATCAATAGAATAACCCATTGTCACCACGGTTATCCCACGCAAGACATACATCAAGTGTTTTCAAATCTATAAAGACTCAATCCAATAAGATAACTTCAAAGGGGAAACTCAATTCATTACAAGAGAGAAGAGGGGGAGGAGAAACATAGGATCCAACTATAATAGCAAAGCTCGCGATACATCAAGATCGTATCATCTCAAGAACACGAGAAAGAGAGATCAAACACATAGCTACTGGTACATACCCTCAGTCCCGAGGGGGAACTACTCCCTCCTCGTCACGAAGAGCACCGGGATGATGAAGATGGCCACCGGTGAGGGATCCCCCCTCTGGAAGGGTGCCGGAACAGGGTCCCGATTGACTTTTGGTGGCTACGGAGCCTTTTGGTGGCGGAACTCCCAATCTAATCTCTGTTCTGGAAGTTTTAGGGTATATGGAGTTATATAGGCAGAAGAAGCACGTTGGGGAGCCACGAGGACCCCACGAGGCAGGGGGCGCGCCCTAGGGGGGTGGGCGCACCCCCCACCCTCGTGGCTTCCTCGTTCCTTCCTTGATGTGGGGTCCAAGTCCATCGGGTGCCTTTCGTTCCAAAAATAACTTCTCTAGTTCATTTCGTTCCGTTTCGACTCCGTCTGATATTCCTTTTCTTGAAAACACTGAAATAGGCATAAAACAGCAAATCTGGGCTGGGCCTCCAGTTAATAGGTTAGTCCCAAAAATAATATAAAAGTGGATAATAAAGCCCAATATTACCCAAAACAGTAGATAATATAGCATGGAGCAATCAAAAATTATAGATACACTGCAGATGTATCAAGCATCCCCAAGCTTAATTCCTGCTCGTCCTCGAGTAGGTAAATGATAAAAAAGATAATTTTTGATGTGGAATGCTAGTTGGCATAATTTCAATGTAATTCTTCTTACTTGTGATATGAATATTCAGATCTGAAAGATTCAAGACAAAAGTTCATATTGACATAAAAATAATAATACTTCAAGCATACTAACAAAGCAATCATGTCTTCTCAAAATAACATGGCCAAAGAAAGTTCATCCCTACAAAATCATATAGTTTAGTCATGCTCCATTTTCGTCACACAAGAATGCTCTCATCATGTACAACCGCGATGACAAGCCAAGCAATTGTTTCATACTTTAGTAATCTCAAACTCATAAACTTTCACGCAATACATGAGTGCGAGCCATGGATATAGCACTATGGGTGGAATAGAATATAATGAGGGGGTTATGTGGAGAAGACAAAAAAGGAGAAAGTCTCACATCAACGAGGCTAATCAATGGGCTATGGAGATGCCCATCGATTGATGTTAATGCGAGGAGTAGGGATTGCCATGCAACGGATGCACTAGAGCTATAAATGTATGAAATCTCAACAAAAGAAACTAGTGGGTGTGCATCCAACTTGCTTGCTCACGAAGACCTAGGGAACTTGAGGAGGCCCATTGTGGGAATATCCAGGCCAAGTTCTATAATGAAAAGTTCCCACTAGTATATGAAAGTGACAAAACAAGAGACTCTCTATCATGAAGATCATGGTGCTACTTTGAAGAACAAGTGTGGAAAAAGGATAGTAGCATTGTCCCTTTTATTTTATTTTTTTATTTGGCCTTTCTCTTTTTTTGGCCTCTTTTTTTATTTGGCCTTTTTGGGGACAATGCTCTATTAAATGATGATCATCACACTTCTATTTATTTACAACTCAATGATTACAACTCGATACTATAACAAAGATGACTCTATATGAATGCCTCCGGCAGTGTACCGGGATGTGTAATGATTCATGAGTGACATGTATGAAAGAATTATGAACGGTGGCTTTGCCACAAATACGATGTCAACTAAATGATCATGCAAAGCAATATGACAATGATGATGCGTGTCATAATAAACTGTATGGTGGAAAGTTGCATGGCAATATATCTCGGGATGGCTATGGAAATGCCATAATAGGTAGGTATGGTGGCTGTTTTGAGGAAGATATAAGGAGGTTTATGTGTGAAAGAGCGTATCATATCACGGGGTTTGGATGCACCGGCGAAGTTTGCACCAACTCTCAATGTGAGAAAGGGCAATGCACTATACCGAAGAGGCTAGCAATGATGGAAGGGTGAGAGTGCGTATAATCCATGGACTCAACATTAATCATAAATAACTCACATACTTATTGCAAAAATCTACAAGTCATCAAAAACCTCGGCACTACGCGCATGCTCCTAGGGGGATAGATTGGTAGGAAAAGACCATCGCTCGTCCCCGACCGCCACTCATAAGGAGGACAATCAAATAACACCTCATGTTTCAAATTTGTTGCATAACGTTTACCATACGTGCATGCTACGGGACTTGCAAACTTCAACACAAGCATTTCTCAATTTCACAACTACTCAACTAGCAAGACTTTGATATTATCACCTCCATATCTCAAAACAATCATCAAGCATCAAACTTTTCTTAGTATTCAACACACTCATAAGAATTCTTACAAATCTTTTATGCCTAGCATATTAGGATTTTAAGCAAATTACCATGCTATTTAAGACTCTCAAAATAATATAAGCGAAGCATGAGAGTTTATCTATTTCTTCAAAATAAAACTACCACCATGCTCTAAAAGGTATAAGTGAAGCACTAGAGCAAATGACAAACTACTCCGAAAGATATAAGTGAAGATCAATGAGTAGTCGAATAATTATGCAACTATGTGAAGACTCTAACATTTAATAATTTCAGATCTTGGTATTCTATTCAAACAGCAAGCAAAGCAAAATAAAATGACATTCTAAGAATGACAAACATCATGTGAAGAAGCAAAAACTTAGGATCAACCGATACTGACCGATACTTGTTGAAGAAGAAAGGTGGGATGCCAACCGGGGCATCCCCAAGCTTAGACGCTTGAGACTTCTTAAAATATTATCTTGGGGTGCCTTGGGCATACCCAAGCTTGAGCTTTTGTGTCTCCTTAATTCCTCTCATATCACGGTCTCCCTAAATCTCAAAAGCTTCATCCACACAAAACTCAACAAGGACTCGTGAGATAAGTTAGTATAAACCATTGCCAAAACCTTATCATACTCTACTGTAGCAAATCACTAAAATTATTATTCAACATTGCATACTAAATGCCTCTGCATATTTAATAGTCCTATCCTCAAATAGAATCATTAAAGAAGCAAACATATGCAAACAATGCAAACAAAACAGCAATCTGCCTAAACAGGATAGTCTGTAAAGAATGCTGAAACATCCATACTTCCCTAGCTCCAAAAATTATGAAAGAAAATTACCATTGTAGTAAATTTATCAGAGCTTAATATGCAAAAGGTTTCAACATTTTATCACATTCTGACTTTTCTAGGGAATTATTGCAACAGTGGTAAACTTTCTGTTTTCAAACAGCAACATGTATACTTGTAACATAGGCATAGTAAAGGCTATCAATGCCACTTTTATTGAAATAAAAGATTCAAAACATTGTTCTAAATAACATAAAGCAAATCCTAACAAAATAAATTGATGCTCCAAGCAAAACACATATCATGTGGTGAATAAAAATATAGCTCCAAGTAAAGTTACCGATGAACGAAGACGAAAGAGGGGATGCCTTCCGGGGCATCCCCAAGCTTAGGCTCTTGGTTGTCCTTGAATATTACCTTGGGGAGCCTTGGGCATCCCCAATATTAGGCTCTTGCCACTCCTTATTCCATAGTCCATCGAATCCTTACCCAAAACTTGAAAACTTCACAACACAAAACTTAACAGAAAACTCGTAAGCTCCGTTAGTATAAGAAAGTAAATCACCACTTCAAGGTACTGTAATGAGCTCATTCTTTATTTATATTGGTGTTAAACCTACTGTATTCCAACTTCTCCATGGTTTATAAACTATTTCACTAGCCATATATTCATCAAAATAAGTAAACAACACATGAAAAACAGAATCTGTCAAAAACAGAACAGTCTGTAGTAATCTGAATCAAACGTATACTTCTGGAACTCATAAAATTATCAAATAAATTGCTGGACCTGATGAATTTATATATAATCATCTTCAAAAAGAATTAACTAAATATAACTCTCCAAATAAAAACGGTAGCAATTCTCGTGAGCGCTAAAGTTTCTGTTTTTGACAGCATGATCAACAAGACTCTCCCCAAGTCTTCCCACTGGTTCTACTTGGCACAAACACTAATTAAAAGCATAAAACCACATCTAAACAGAGGCTAGATGAATTATTTATTACTAAACAGGAACAACAAGAAAGCAACTAAAATAAAATTGGGTTGCCTCCCAACAAGCGCTATCGCTTAACGCCCGTAGCTAGGCATGATGATTTCAATGATGCTCACATAAAAGATAAGAATTGAAATATAAAGAGAGCATCATGAAGAATATGACTAGCACATTTAAGTCTAACCCACTTTCTATGCATAGGGATTTTGTGAGCAAACAACTTGTGGGAACAATAATCAACTAGCATAGGAGGGTAAAACCAGCATAACTTCAAAACTTTAAGCACATAGAGATGAAACTTGATATTATTGCAATTCCTACAAGCATATGTTCCTCCTTCATAATAATTTTCAGTAGCATCATGAATGAGTTCAACAATATAACCAGCACCTAAAGCATTCTTTTCATGATCTACAAGCATAGAAATTTTATTACTCTCCACATAAGCAAAATTCTTCTCATTCGGAATAGTGGGAGTATCATAGGAAACTCGAATACTATAAATTGTTTCCACATTAAAAGAGTAATGTTCAGAGAAGGGGTAATCATAATCATGACAAGTTTTATAAATATAATCACTACTTTTATAGCATAAGTATCATCACAATAATCATCATAAGTAGGAGGCATGCTATCATCATTATAAACTTGCATATCAAAACTTGGGAGACTAAAAATATCATCTTCATTAATCATAGCTTCCCCAAGCTTGGTACAAACATTAGTTGCAGCAAATATATTCTCAAAAACATCATCTTAATCAAACATAGCATCCCCAAGCTTGGGCCTTTTCATATCATAAGCATAATCTCTCTCATCATTAATAGTATGGATAGCACCAATAGTATAGCAATTATCATATTCTTCCAAGCAAGTGCCAAAAAGATTTCCAAGATCATAAGAAGTATCATTATCTTCCACAATTATAGTTTCATGAGGCACAATAGTAATAGGAGCAGCATTATTTGAGAGAGGTACCTTTTTACCTCTCTTCCTTTTTCTTTTCTTATTCTTCACCACATCATGCGTGGGTTCAATCCTCTTTTTGGAGCTCCTTATTAATGAGATCGGTTGAATAGGAGGCTCCTCCTCGTTACCTGATTCATCATAAGAAATAATAGGAGGATATTGGGAAGTCTCTTCCCTTTCATTAGTATTCTCTTCATCTTCTATTTGTTTTCTTTTCTTTATGTAATTGGCAATATAAGGATTTTCAATACAATTCACCGCACAATACATATAAATTTCTTCTAGATCAAAGCCGAGAAGTTTGTAACGGGCAAATTCTGGAAGATCATTAGTTAAACGTTTCATTTCTTCATAATCCATAAGCAAACTAAGTTCATTATAATGTGCAAGGGAAATCAAGTCATCACAATTTTTGGACACGATTAGATCGTGAAACAATTTGCATCGGATAGCTAAATGACCACTTTCATTGCAAAGTCCACAAGTACGGCCAAGATAATTTAAATTTTCAGCACATTCATCTAGCTCTTCTTGCAAAAATTTGGTTTCTAAGTACTTATGCTTCTTGCAATATCTATCTTCCCTATTTGGTGTGTACTTACAAACCCAATGCACTCCACAAAAATTGACATGTTTATAGGAGACATTTTCATCATAACTAGTGCAATCATCATTAGCATCATGGATATTCAAAGAATTCGTACTAACAACATTGCAATCATGCTCATCATTCAAATATTTAGTGCCAAACATTTTAATACATTCTTCTTCTAGCACTTGAGCATAGTTTTCCATTCCATCATACTCACGAAAGATATTAAAAAGATGAAGCGTATGAGGCAAATTTAATTCCATTTTTTTGTAATTTTCTTTTATAAACTAAACTAGTGATAAAACAAGAAACTAAAAGACTCGATTGCAAGATCTAAAGATATACCTTCAAGCACTCACCTCCCCGGCAACGGCGCCAGAAAAGAGCTTGATGTCTACTACACAACCTTCTTCTTGTAGACATTGTTGGGCCTCCAAGTGCAGAGGTTTGTAGGACAATAGCAAATTTCCCTCAAGTGGATGACCTAAGGTTTACCAATCCGTAGGAGGCATAGGATGAAGATGGTCTCTCTCAAGCAACCCAGCAACCAAATAACAAAGAGTCTCTTGTGTCCCCAACACACCCAATACAATGGTAAATTGTATAGGTGCACTAGTTCGGCGAAGAGATGGTGATACAAGTGGTATATGGATAGTAGATAAAGGTTTTTGTAATCTGAAAATATAAAAACAGCAAGGTAGCAAGTGATAAAAGTAAGCGTAAATGGTATTGCAATGTGTGGAAATAAGGCCTAGGTTTCATACTTTCACTAGTGTAAGTCCTCTCAACAATACTAACATAATTGGATCACATAACTATCTCTTAACATGCAACAAAGAGTCACTCAAAAGTCACTAATAGCGGAGAACGAATGAAGAGATTGTGGTAGGGTACGAAACCACCTCAAAGTTATTCTTTCCAATCAATCCGTTGAACTATTCCTATAGGTGTCACAAACAGCCCTAGAGTTCGTACTAGAATAACACCTTAAGACACAAATCAACCGAACCCCTAATGTCACCTAGATACTCCGATGTCACCTCAAGTATCCGTGGGTATGATTATACGGTATGCGTCACACAATCTCAGATTCATCTATTCAACCAACACAAAGGACCTCAAAGAGTGTCCCAAAGTTCTACCGGAGAATCACGACGAAAACGTGTGCCAACCCCTATGCATAGGTTCCCAATGTCACGAAACCCGCAAGTTGATCACCAAAACATACATCAAGTGGATCAATAGAATAACCCATTGTCACCACGGTTATCCCACGCAAGACATACATTAAGTGTTCTCAAATCTATAAAGACCCAATCCAATAAGATAACTTCAAAGGGGAAACTCAATTCATTACAAGAGAGAGAGGGGGAGGAGAAACATAGGATCCAACTATAATAGCAAAGTTGGCGATACATCAAGATCGTATCATCTCAAGAACACGAGAGAGAGAGAGAGATCAAACACATAGCTACTGGTACATACCCTCAGCCCCGAGGGAGAACTACTCCCTCCTTGTCATGGAGAGCACCGGGATGATGAAGATGGCCACCGGAGAAGGATTACCCCCTCCGGCAGGGTGCCGGAACGGGTCTAGATTGGTTTTTGGTGGCTACGGAGGCTTCTGGCGGCGGAACTCCCGATCTAATCTCCGTTCTGGAAGTTTTAGGGTATATGGAGTTATATAGGCAGAAGAAGCACGTCAGGGGAGCCACGAGGGCCCCACGAGGCAGGGGGGCGCGCCCTAGGGGGGTGGGCACGCCCCCACCCTTGTGGCTTCCTTGTTCCTTCCTTGACGTGGGGTCCAAGTCCATCGGGTGGCTTTCATTCTAAAAATAACTTCTCTAGTTGATTTCGTTCCGTTTCGACTCCGTCTGATATTCCTTTTCTTCAAAACAGTGAAATAGGCATAAAATAGCAAATTTGGGCTGGGCCTCCGGTTAATAGGTTAGTCCCAAAAATAATATAAAAGTGGATAATAAAGCCCAATATTGCCCAAAATAGTAGATAATATAGCATGGAGCAATCAAAAATTATAGATACGTTGGAGACGTATCAGGCCCACGTCCTCGGTAGTATCCGGACACTCTATTTGGGGTCCGAAGAATGATTTATACATCTCCTCATGCGTCAGGCTGAGGAAATTCTGGATAGTGCACGGTCCTTCTGGGTTGAACTCCCACATGCGGAGGGGTCGGCGTTTGCAAGGCTGGACTCGACGAACCAGCATGACTTGCACCACCATAACCAGACTGAAATCTCCTTCAAAGAGATCTTGAATGCGGCTCTGCAGTAAAGGCACGTCCTTGGCTAGACCCCAGCTCAGCCCTCTGCTAATCCATGACATCAGTTGTGGTGGAGGGCCCGAGCGGGAAGCAGGGGCAGCCACCCACTTGGCACTTCTGGGAGTTGTGATGTAAAACCACTCCCATTGCCATAATCCGGACACCTCTGGAAAGGAACCCTTTGGCCATGGAGATCCAGCGATCTTGCTTATTAATGCGCCTCCACATGCTACATGCTGCCCCTCGACCATCTTCGGCTTCATGTCAAAGGTCTTGAGCCACAGGCCGAAGTGAGGGGTAATGCGGAGGAAGGCCTCACATACGACAATAAATGCCGAGATGTGGAGAAAGGAGACCGGGTCTAGATCGTGGAAATCTAGCTCGTAATAGAACATCAAGCCCCTAGCGAAGGGATCCAGAGTGAGGCCTAGACCTCGGAGGAAGTGGGAGATGAACACAACGTTCTCGTTGGGTTCGGGAGTAGGGACGACCTGCCCTCGGGCAGGCAGCCGATGCGAAACCTCGGCGGTCAGGTACCTGGCCTCCCTCAACTTCTTGATATCCTCTTCCGTAATGGAGGAGGGCATCCACCGGCCTTGAAGGCTAGATCCGGAAATGATTGAAGGTCCGAAGCACCTGACCTGGGCTTTGGGTGTTAGAACTCAAGGCGGGGGAAGGATTCGATTGAGCACGGGAGGAAAAAAAGTAAAAGCCTTGTCTCTTTATAAAGAGGGTGGATATCAAGTGTCCTCCTAGTGGCCATTTGGGACTTGCCTAAAATCTAGGAGTCCTAGGCCCGGTTGGTTTACCCACGACCGTATTGATGAGAATCCCGTAATTAGGGGAACACGATCTCTACTTTGACAAGACGTGTCAAGAAACCGCCTCACGTTATATGTGGAGCTGATTGAAGAAAAACGGTTCGAATAATCACCGAGCCATGGCTGATGTCATGTTCCCAAAGCGTGTCAGCAGATTAAGATTTGTGGAAATATTATTCTCTCTACGGTGGTACGTGGAATTTATTTTGCAGGGTCGGACACTATCCTGTTATTCAAACTCTTCTGTGATGTGTTCGGAGGAGGAACCCGCCTTGCAATGCCGAAGACAACACTGTGCGCCAGACTCATCGTCATTGAAGCCTGGTTCAGGGGCTACTGAGGGAGTCCTGGATTAGGGGTCTCCGGACAGCCGGACTATATCCTTTGGCCGGACTGTTGGACTATGAAGATACAAGATTGAAGACTTTGTCTCATGTACGGATGGGACTCTACTTGGCGTGGAAGGCAAGCTAGGCAATATGGATATGTATATCCCCTCCTTTGTAACTGACCTTGTGTAAACCTAGCCCTTTTCGGTGTCTATATAAACCGGAGGGTTTTAGTCTGTAGGACAATAACATACAATCATACCATAGGCTAGCTTCTAGGGTTTAGCCTCTCTGATCTCGTGGTAGATCAACTCTTGTAATACTCATATCATCAAGAATAAATCAAGCAGGACGTAGGGTTTTACCTCCATCAAGAGGGCCCGAACCTGGGTAAAACATCGTCTTCCCTGCCTCCTGTTACCATCCGCCTTAGACGCACAGTTCGGGACCCCCTACCCGAGATCCACCAGTTTTGACACCGACACACACCTTTTGAGAGAGACACACATGATTCGGAAATTATTAGAATACTCTATGTGCTTCACTTATATCTTTTGAGTTATATAGTTTTGCTCTAGTACTTCACTTATATCTTTTAGGGCACGGTGGTGGATTTGTTTTATAGAAACTATTGATCTCTCATGCTTCACTTAGATTATTTTGAGAGTCTTAAATAGCATGGTAATTTGCGTAAATAATCCTAATATGCTAGGTATTCAAGATTAGTAAAAACTTTCTTATGAGTGTTTTGAATACTAAGAGAAGTTTGATGCTTGATGATTGTTTTGAGATATGGAGGTAGTGATATCAAAGTTGTTATAGTTGAGTAGTTGTGAATTTGAGAAATACTTGTGTTGAATTTTTTTTTTGCAAGTCCCGTAGCATGCACGTATGGTAAACGTTATGTAACAAATTTGAAACATGAGGTGTACTTTGATTGTCCTCCTTATGAGTGGCGGTCGGGGACGGGCGATGGTCTTTTCCTACCAATCTATCCCCCTAGGAGCATGCGTGTAGTGCTTCGTTTTTGATGACTTGTAGATTTTTGCAATAAGTATGTGAGTTCTTTATGACTAATGTTGAGTCCGTGGATTATACGCACTCTCACCTTTCCATCATTGCTAGCCTCTTCAGTATCGTGCATTGCCCTTTCTCACATTGAGAGTTGGTGAAAACTTCGCCGGTGCATCCAAACCCCGTGATATGATACACTCTTTCACACATAAACCTCCTTATATCTTCCTCAAAACAGCCACCATACCTACCTATTATGGCATTTCCATAGCCATTCCGAGATATATTGCCATGCAACTTTCCACCATCCCGTTTATCATGACACGTTCATCATTGTCATATTGTTTAGCATGATCATGTAGTTGGCATAGTATTTGTGGCAAAGCCACCGTTCATAATTCTTTCATACATGTCACTCTTGGTTCATTGCATATCCCGGTACACCGCCGGAGGCATTCATATAGAGTCATACCCTGTTCTAGTATCGAGTTTTAATCATTGAGTTGTAAATAAGTAGAAGTGTGATGATCATCATTTAATAGAGCATTGTCCCAATAAAAAAAGAGAAAGGCCAAAAAAAGAAGGCCCGAAAAAATGAAAAGGGACCATGCTACTATCCTTTTTCCACACTTGTGCTTCAAAGTAGCACCATGATCTTCATGATAGAGAGTCTCTTGTTTTGTCACTTTCATATACTAGTGGGAATTTTTCATTACATAACTTGGCTTATATATTCCAACAATGGGCCTCCTCAAGTGCCCTAGGTCTTCGTGAGCAAGCAAGTTGGCTGCACACCCACTAGTTTCTTTTGTTGAGCTTTCATACATTTATAGCTCTAGTGCATCCATTGCATGGCAATCCCTACTCCTTGCATTAACATCAATCGATGGGCATCTCCATAGCTCATTGATTAGCATCGTTGATGTGAGACTTTCTCCTTTTTTTGTCTTCTCCACATAACCCCCAACATTATACTCTATTCCACCCATAGTGCTATATCCATGGCTCACGCTCATGTATTGCGTGAAGGTTTATAAAGTTTGAGATTACTAAAGTATGAAACAATTGCTTGGCTTGTCATCGGGGTTGTGCATGATGAGAGCATTCTTGTGTGACGAAAATGGAGCATGACTAAACTATATGATTTTGTAGGTATGAAATTTCTTTGGCCATGTTATTTTGAGAAGACATGATTGCTTAGTTAGTATGCTTGAAGTATTATTATTTCTATGTCAATATTAAATGTTTATCTTGAGTCTTTCGGATCTGAATATTCATGCCACAATTAAGAAGAATTACATTGAAATTATGCCTACTAGCATTCCACATCAAAAATTCTGTTTTTATCAATTACCTACTTGAGGACGAGCAGGAATTAAGCTTGGGGATGCTTGATACGTCTCCAACATATCTATAATTTTTGATTGCTCCATGCTATATTATCTTCTGTTTTGGACACTATTGGGCTTTATTATTCACTTCTATATTATTTTTGGGACTAACCTATTAACCGGAGGCCCAGTCTAGAATTGTTACTTTTTGCCTATTTCAGAGATTTGCAGAGAAAGAATATCAAACGGAGTCCAAATGGAATGAAACCTTCGGGAACGTGATTTTCAGAACGAACATGATCCAGGAGAGTTGGACCCTACGTCAAGCAACCAACAAGGAAGCCATGAGGTAGGGGGCGTGCCTACCCCCCCCCCCCCCAGGCGTGCCCTCCACCCTCGTGGGCCCCCTGTTGCTCCACCGACGTACTCCTTCCTCCTATATATACCTACGTACCCCCAAACGATCAGAGAGGGAGCCAAAACCCTAATTCCATCGCCGTAACTTTCTGTATCCACGAGATCCCATTTTGGGGCCTGTTCCGGAGCTCCGCCAGAGGGTGCATCGATCACGGAGGGCTTCTACATCAGCACCATAGCCTCTCCGATGATGTGCGAGTAGTTTACCTCAGACCTTCGGGTCCATAGTTATTAGCTAGATGGCTTCCTCTCTCTTTTTGGATCTCAATATAATGTTCTCCCCCTCTCTCGTGGAGATCTATTTGATGTAATCTTCTTTTGCGGTGTGTTTGTTGAGACCGATGAATTGTAGGTTTATGATCAAGTTTATCTATGAACAATATTTGGATCTTCTGAATTCTTTTATGTATTATTGGTTATCTTTGCAAGTCTCTTCGAATTATCAGTTTGGTTTGGCCTACTAGATTGATCTTTCTTGCAATGGGAGAAGTGCTTAGCTTTGGGTTCAATCTTGCGGTGTCCTTTCCCAGTGACAGTAGGGGAAGCAAGGCACGTATTGTATTGTTGCCATCGAGGATAACAATATGTTTTTTTTAATCATATTGCATGAATTTATCCCACTACATCATGTCATCTGGCTTAAAGCGTTACTCTGTTCTTATGAACTTAATACTCTAGATGCATGCTAGATAGCGGTCGATGTGTGGAGTAATAGTAGTAGATGCAGGCAGGAGTCGGTCTACTTGTCTCGGACGTGATGCCTATATACATGATCATACCTAGATATTCTCATAACTATGCTCAATTCTGTCAATTGCTCAACAATAATTTGTTCACCCACCCTAAAATACTTATGCTCTTGAGAGAAGCCACTAGTGAAACCTATGGCCCCCGGGTCTATCTTCCATCATATTAATCTTCCAACACTTAGTTATTTTCATTGCCTTTTATTTTACTTTGCATCTTTATCATAAAAATATCGAAAATATTATCTTATCATATCTATCAGATCTCACTCTCGTAAGTGACCGTGTAGGGATTGAAAACCCCTTATCGCATTGTTTGCGAGGATTTATTTGTTTTGTGTAGGTGCGAGGGACTCGCGCTACTGGATTGATACCTTGGTTCTCAAAAACTGAGGGAAATACTTACGCTAATTTGCTGCATCACCCTTTCCTCTTCAAGGGAAAACCAACGCAGTGCTCAAAAGGTAGCAAAGCATGCCTTGCTCGCTTCCTACGCATGTTCCAAAGTTCAAAGGATGAGTGGGTCGCTGGGCTAGATGTTGAGTACACCACAGTCCTGGAAAGCGAGAAGCTTCTAAAGGAGGTAGAGAAGAAGAAGCCCGCCATGATCCAGGTTTGCGTACATAACGTGTGCTTGGTCTACCACATATACCATGCCGACGTTAGGTGGTAGGAATTTGAGTTCTTCCTCATGGACAAAAGAGTGAAATTCGTTACTATAGACTTTACGAACGACAGGAGAGTCCTGGGTCGGATAGGCCTTGTTGTAGGCCAACCCTTTGATCTCCAGAAGGCAAGCCTAGTGTCCTCCTCTTAGCCTTCAATGCTGACCCTAGCAGGAGCCATGATTGATCCTTCGTACGCTCAACTGAACAAACCTCACCAGGAGTTTCATCATGCATGGGAGTCGAAGACAATAGATGAAGATCACATCCTGTACGCAGCAACAGATGCCTACCTTTGTTTAAATATCTAGAAGGGTTGGATGAAGAAACAGAGCCCAGTGCCCGTTTCCAGCAAAGAAGTGTTGGCGAATAGGAAGAGGGACAAGGACGAAGTCGAGGACGTGGACTCGGACTCCTAGTAAGGTGGTAGTGTCGTCGCTGTCGGTGTCAAAACTGGCAGATCTCGGGTAGGGGGGCCCAAGCTATGAGTCTAAAGATCAATGGTAACAAGGGACGATGTGGACACAATGTTTACCCAGGTTTAGGCCCTCTTAGGCCTTGTTTGTTTCAGCTTTTATCGACGGATTCCGCTACCACGTAGCAGAATCTGAACCAAATGGTGAACCCAGTAGAATCCGATTCCAGAAATCCGCTGCCAAAATCTGGACCAAAAGCGGAAGCAGCCCAGGACGTGCTTTCCCAAATCTGATTCCACTGCGGGCCAAAATCTGAAAAAGTTGTATCGGCTGGTTTGCCAAATGACCTACATCTTTTTCACATCAGATTTTCCACAGCTGTTTTTCCCCAACAGATTTTCACATCTGCTTTTAGAAATCCACAGCCGAACCTAACAGGGCCTTAAAAGAGGTAAAACCCTATGTCTTGCTTGATTGTATTTACTGAGTATAGGGGTTACAAGCGTTGATCTACCTTAAGATCATAATGGCTAAACCCTAGTTCTCTAGCCTATGAGAATCCTGATAGCCTCTACGGACTAAACCCTCCAGTTATATATACACCGGAGGGACCTAGGGTTGTATAGAGTCGGTTTGTAGAGGAAGGAAACAGCAGACCCGGACACAAAACTTGCCATCCATGCATATAGGAGTCCTACCCGGACACGGGGAACAACCTTTGGTTTTATCTTCATGGCCCACCAGTCCGGCCCATATCGAATTGGCCGTACACCTGAGGACCCCCAAATCGAGGACTCCCTAAGTCCCTCATGCTGGTTCTGCTGCATTGTCAAGCGAACTAGTTGCTTAGTTTTATTTCAGGGTGTGTTGTGCTGAGCCCCCAGCAGAACTATGTTTATGTTCTATCTCGTTATTTGAACTCTTTAGTACCTAAAGGTCAAAAAAAGTCTTTAGTACCTACAGTAGTACTACTATGTCTTACTATTGTTCTTCTTGTAGTTGGTACTACTGCTTGTATCTTCACGTTCCTACTGTACTTAATACGTACTAGTAGTATAATTTGGGTCAGTCAATTTGTGAAAGAAGTTCGACGGAGCGGAGGAAGAAGACGGTGGAGAAGCTACCCCGGTATCTATATTATGGTGGCAAGGTGCCCATGACCTGTCTTATGAGTTTTGGGTGTGGAATGCAATTCGCTGGAAAAAATGGATCGTGCCCAATGTTAAACGGATGGCGGGGTGGGGGAGCATGGCAGTGGAAGGTGGTTCAGGGGAGGGCGGGGCAGCGGCGGCAGGCGGTTAGGCGTGTGGCGGGCTGGCGGCTCATTGCCTGAGAGAGAAGATGAACAGTGCATGAATTACAGAGGTTGAAGAAGCCCTTCTGGCCGTCCATGTTGCATCCAACGGCTCACAAGAGTCGACTGACCCAAATTGTTCCTTTAGATTGCAGGATCCACGAGGCATTCAAGGTCTCGAAGGTAGATTCCGCATCCGCGCCCGATTTGCGGGCTCGGCGCGGGCGCGACCGTCTTCCGCCGCGACAGCCACCATGCACGCCTCCTCTGTGCGGGCAGAGACGACAATGACATGCTAGCTCCTCCTCGCCGATGTGTTGGAGCATGCGGTCGTCCTCCTCTTCAGACGCGGCGGGCATAGACGCGGCTCCACCAGCTGCTCGCGTGCTTGGCAGCGCGGCGGCATCATGAGGATGGACTGCAGACGACGTGAGCGGGCGAGCCTTCGGCTTCAGGGCACAGGGATGGCGGGGACACGACGGTGATGGGCGGGAGATGGTCGGCCAGAGCAGGCGGGCGCCAGCTTGCGCAACGGCGGCGGCATATTGATGAGCGTGCGTATGGGAGCTTAGTTTAGTTTTATATAGGGTTGGTCAAACTCAAAAGAACATCGTACTAGTACACGTAAACATTAGACTGAGGCAGCGCTTATACTACCATATTAGTTAGCACAACATCGATGCGGAATCATGTGCAAGCACGTGCACCGCGGCCGCGTGGTCGATCGAATGGTGTGTCACCGTGTCGCACTCGAAGCACATCCACCGAACCTTTTTGTGTGTGTGAAAACAATCCCTGAATGTTACTCTACTTTTTTCCTATAGAAGTTCTTCACGCTACAATATTTCCATATATTTGAATTTAGCTTCAGTTCATGCTTATTTGGATTTGGACGTTTTAGGTGCGCCCTAGTTTTTTTTAATACTGATTCTGTGTGTGTGTGTGACTGAGAGAGAACGCGTGTATGTGTCCATATGTGTGGTGTGGCGAAAGGGAAATGTTGAAGGGTGTGCGTGTGATAGAGACATCGAGAGGTGTGAATGTGCAAATGATCATGATGAGTGAGACATAGAGAGATTTCGATACGTTGTGTATACATGAGAGAACGGTCTTCTACTTATACTTGTGTCTGTGCGAGAGAGAGAGAGAGAGAGAGAGAGCGAGAGAGAGAGCGAGAGAGAGAGAGGAGCATCTGTAACACAACAACCATCTCTCTCGATTCATCCGCCCCTCGCATGATCGCATGTAACACATGCATCAACGCACACATTTTGACACCCTCACACGGCCCCTGTCCACCACAAGTCCCGCACATCGCTCTCTATCTCGAACGCACAATCTCTTCGTGAAAACCCTATTTAGCATGTAGCTTTCCGTCACATACACACACATTCTCTCCATAGGTTTAATTTCTCTCAATATCTGACACACACACATGATACGTCCATTTTGCATCATGCTTTTATATAAATATTTATTGAATTATGGGCTGTTATTACACATTATGTCAAAATACTTATGCCCATTCTCTCTTATTTTACAAGGTTTACATAAAGAGGGAGAATGCCGGTAGCCGGGATTCTGGCTGGAAAAGGAGCAAATATCAGAGACCTATTTTGCACAGCTCCAAAAGTCCTAAAACTTCACGGATGACGTTTTCCAAATATATAAAAAACATTGAGCGCAAGAACTTCACCAGGGGGCCACACCCTGCCCACGAGGGTGGGGGCGCGCCCTACCCCACTGGGCGCCCCCCTCTACCTCGTGGGCCCCCTGGTGGCCCTCCGGTGATCATCTTCTGCTATATGGACTCTTTCGATGGGAAAAAAATCATAAGCCATCTTCTCGGACGAAACTCCGCCGCCACGAGGCGGAACCTTGGCGGAACCAATCTAGGGTTCTGGCGGGGCTGTTCTGCCGGGGAAACTTCCCTCCCGGAGGTGGAAATCATCGCCATCGTCATCACCAACGCTCCTCTCATCGGGAGAGGGCAATCTCCATCAACATCTTCATCAGCACCATCTCATCTCAAAACCCTAGTTCATCTCTTGTATCCAATTCTTGTCTCCAAGTCCGGGATTGGTGCTAGTAGGTTGCTAGTAGTGTTAATTACTCCTTGTAGTTGATGCTAGTTGGTTTAATTGGTGGAAGATCATATGTTCAGATCCTATATGCATATTAATACCCCTCTGATTATGAACATGTTTATGCTTTGTGAGTAGTTACTTTTGTTCCTGAGGACATGGGAGAAGTCTTGCTATTAGTAGTCATGTGAATTTGGTATTCGTTCGATATTTTGATGAGATGTATGTTGTCTCTCCTCTAGTGGTGTTATGTGAACGTCGACTACATGACACTTCACCATTATTTGGGCCTAGAGGAAGGCATTGGGAAGTAATAAGTAGATGATGGGTTGCTAGAGTGACAGAAGCTTAAACCCTAGTTTATGCGTTGCTTCGTAAGGGGCTGATTTGGATCCATATGTTTCATGCTATGGTTAGGTTTACCTTAATACTTTTGTTGTATTTGCGGATGCTTGCAATAGAGGTTAATCATAAGTGGGATGCTTGTCCAAGTAAGGGCAGCACCCAAGCACCGGTCCACCCACATACCAAATTATCAAAGTACCGAACGCGAATCATATGAACGTGATGAAAACTAGCTTGACGATATTCCCATGTGTCCTCGGGAGCGCTTTACATCATATAAGAGTTTGTCCAGGCTTGTCCTTTGCTACAAAAAGGATTGGGCCACCTTGCTGCACCTTATTTACTTTTGTTACTTGTTGCTCGTTACAAATTATCTTATCACAAAACTATCTGTTACCACTTATTTCAGTACTTGCAGAGAATACCTTGCTGGAAACCGCTTATCATTTCCTTCTGCTCCTCGTTGGGTTCGACACTCTTACTTATCGAAAGGACTACGATAGATCCCCTATACTTGTGGGTCATCAAGACTCTTTTCTGGCGCCGTTGCCGGGGAGTGAAGCGCCTTTGGTAGGTGGAATTTGGTAAGGAAAAATTTATATAGTGTGCTGAAATTTACTGTCACTTGTTACTATGGAAAGTAATCCTCTGAGGGGCTTGTTCGGGGTATCTTCACCCCGACCAGTAGAGCAAAGAGTTGCTCCTCAACCTACTGAACCTACTGAAAATGAAAATGCTTGCTTTGAAATTCCTTTGGGTATGGTAGAAAAACTGCTAGCTAATCCTTTTTTAGGAGATGGAACAAAACATCCTGATGAGCATCTAATATATGTGGATGAAGTTTGTGGATTATTTAAGCTTGCAGGTGTACCCGGAGATGTTGTTAAGAAGAAGGTCTTCCCTTTATCTTTGAGGGGAGATGCATCGACATGGTATAGGCTATGTGATGATATGGAGTCTTGGAACTACAAACGATTGAAATTGGAATTTCATCAAAAGTTTTATCCTATGCATCTTGTTCATCGTGATCGCAATTATATATATAATTTTTGGCCTCGCGAAGGAGAAAGCATCGCTCAAGCTTGGGGAGGCTTAAATCAATGTTATATTCATGCCCCAATCATGAGCTCTCAAGAGAAATGATTATTCAAAAATTTTATGCTCGGCTTTCTGGTAACAATCGCACCATGCTTGATACTTCTTGTGCTGGCTCTTTTATGATGAAGACTATTGAATTCAAATGGGATTTATTGGAAAGAATTAAACGCAACTCCGAAGATTGGGACCTCGACAATGGTAAGGAGTCAGGTATGACACCTAGTTTTGATTGTGTTAAATCTTTTATGGATACCGATATTTTTCGTAAATTTAGCACTAAATATGGACTTGACTCTGAGATAGTAGCTTCTTTCTGTGAATCTTTTGCTGCTTATGTTGATCTCCCCAAGGAGAAGTGGTTTAAATATCATCCTCCCATAGAAGTAAAAGTAGCTGCACCTATTAAAGTTGAAGAAAAGACTATTACTTATAATGATCCTATTGTTCCTACTTCTTATGTTGAGAAACCACCTTTCCCTGTTAGGATAAAGGATCATGCTAAAGCTTCAACTGTGGTTCGTAAAAGCAATATTAAAACATATACACCTCCTGAGCAAGTTAAAGTTGAACCTAATATTGCTATTGTTAAAGATCTCTTGTCTGATAATATAGATGGGCATGTTATTTATTTCTGTAATGAAACTGCTAGAATTGCTAAACCCTGTGATACAGATAAACCTAGACCTGTGGTAGGCATGCCTGTTATTTCTGTTAAAATAGGAGATCATTGTTATCATGGCTTATGTGATATGGGTGCTAGTGCTAGTGCAATACCTATTGACTTATACAAGAAATTATGCATGACATTGCACCTGCTGAGTTAGGAAGATATTGATGTCACAATTAAACTTGCTAATAGAGATACTATTTCACCAATGGGAATTGTTAGAGATGTTGAAGTCTTGTGTGGGAAAACTAAATATCCTGCTGATTTTCTTGTTCTTGGTTCCCCACAAGATAGTTTTTGTCCCATTATATTTGGTAGACCCTTCTTAAATACTGTTAATGCTACCATAGATTGCAAAAGGGATGTTGTTACTGTCGGTTTAGATGATATGACTCATGAATTTAATTTTTCTAAATTTAGTAGACAACACCGTGAAGAAGAATTACCTAGTAAGGATGAAATTATTGGTCTTGCTTCTATTGCCGTACCTCCTAGTGATCCTTTAGAACAATATTTGCTAGACCATGAAAATGATATGTTTATGAATGAAAGAAGGGAATTAGATGAAGTATTCTTTAAACAGGAACCTATTCTGAAAAACAATTTACCTGTTGAAATCCTAGGGGATCCTCCTCCACCCAAGGGTGATCCCGTGTTTGAGCTTAAACCGTTACCTGATACTCTTAAATATGCTTATCTTGATGAGAAAAAGATATATCCTGTTATTATTAGTGCTAACCTTTCAGAACATGAAGAAGAGAGATTATTGAAAACTCTGAAGAAGCACCGTGCTGCTATTGGGTATACTCTTGATGATCTTAAGGGCATTAGTCCCACTCTATGTCAACATAAAATTAATTTGGAAGAAGATGCTAAACCAGTTCGTGATCATCAACGCCGGCTGAATCCTAAAATGAAAGAAGTGGTAAGAAAGGAGATACTAAAGCTCCTTGAGGCAGGTATAATTTATCCCGTTGCTGATAGTCAGTGGGTAAGCCCTGTCCATTGTGTCCCTAAGAAGGGAGGTATTACTGTTGTTCCTAATGATAAAGATGAATTGATTCCTCAAAGAATTATTACAGGTTATAGGATGGTAATTGATTTCCGCAAATTAAATAAGGCTACTAAAAAGGATCATTACCCCTTACCTTTTATCGATCAAATGCTAGAAAGATTATCCAAACATACACATTTTTGCTTTCTAGATGGTTATTCTGGTTTCTCTCAAATACCTGTGTCAGCCAAAGATCAATCAAAGACTACTTTTACATGCCCTTTTGGTACTTTTGCTTATAGACGTATGCCTTTTGGTTTATGTAATGCACCTGCTACCTTTCAAAGATGCATGATGGCTATATTCTCTGACTTTTGTGAAAAGATTTGTGAGGTTTTCATGGACGACTTTTCCGTCTATGGATCTTCTTTTGATGATTGCTTGAGCAACCTTGATCGAGTTTTGCAGAGATGTGAAGAAACTAATCTTGTCTTGAATTGGGAAAAGTGCCACTTTATGGTTAATGAAGGTATTGTCTTGGGGCATAAAGTTTCTGAAAGAGGTATTGAAGTTGATAAAGCCAAGGTTGATGCTATTGAAAAGATGCCATGTCCCAAGGACATCAAAGGTATAAGAAGTTTCCTTGGTCATGCCGGTTTTTATAGGAGGTTCATTAAGGACTTCTCAAAAATCTCTCGGCCTCTGACTAATTTATTACAAAAAGATATACCATTTGTCTTTGATGATGATTGTGTAGAAGCATTTGAAATACTTAAGAAAGCATTGATCTCTGCACCTATTGTTCAGCCACCTGATTGGAATTTACCCTTTGAAATTATGTGTGATGCTAGTGATTATGCTGTAGGTGTTGTTCTAGGACAAAGAGTTGATAAGAAACTAAATGTTATTCAATATGCTAGTAAAACTCTAGACAATGCTCAAAGAAATTATGCTACTACTGAAAAAGAATTCTTAGCAGTTGTATTTGCTTGTGATAAGTTTAGACCTTATATTGTTGATTCTAAAGTAACTATTCACACTGATCATGCTGCTATTAAATATCTTATGGAAAAGAAAGATGCTAAACCTAGACTTATTAGATGGGTTCTCTTGCTACAAGAATTTGATTTACATATTGTTGATAGAAAAGGAGCTGAGAACCCCGTTGCAGACAACTTGTCTAGGTTAGAAAATGTGCTTGATGACCCACTACCTATTGATGATAGCTTTCCTGATGAGCAATTAAATGTCATAAATGCTTCTCATACTGCTCCATGGTATGCTGATTATGCTAATTACATTGTTGCTAAGTTTATACCACCTAGTTTCACATACCAGCAAAAGAAAAAGTTCTTCTATGATTTGAGGCATTACTTTTGGGATGACCCACATCTTTATAAAGAAGGAGTAGATGGTGTTATTAGACGTTGTGTACCTGAGCATGAACAGGAACAGATCCTACGCAAGTGTCACTCCGAAGCTTATGGAGGACACCATGCTGGAGATAGAACTGCACATAAGGTACTGCAATCTGGTTTTTATTGGCCTACTCTCTTCAAGGATGCCCGTAAGTTTGTCTTATCTTGTGATGAATGTCAAAGAATTGGTAATATTAGTAGACGTCAAGAAATGCCTATGAATTATTCACTTGTTATTGAACCATTTGATGTTTGGGGCTTTGACTATATGGGACCTTTTCCTTCCTCTAATGGTTATACACATATTTTAGTTGTTGTTGATTACGTTACTAAGTGGGTAGAAGCTATTCCAACTAGTAGTGCTGATCATAACACTTCTATTAAAATGCTTAAAGAAGTTATTTTTCCAAGGTTTGGAGTCCCTAGATATTTAATGACTGATGGTGGCTCACATTTTATTCATGGTGCTTTCCGTAAAATGCTTGCTAAATATGATGTTAATCATAGAATTGCATCTCCTTATCACCCTCAGTCTAGTGGTCAAGTAGAATTGAGTAATAGAGAACTCAAATTAATTTTGCAAAAGACTGTTAATAGGTCTAGAAAGAATTGGTCCAAGAAACTTGATGATGCATTATGGGCCTATAGAACTGCATATAAAAATCCTATGGGTATGTCTCCGTACAAAATGGTCTTTGGAAAAGCATGTCACTTACCTCTCAAACTAGAACACAAGGCTTATTGGGCTATTAAAGAACTTAATTATGATTTTAAACTTGCCGGTGAGAAGAGGTTATTTGATATTAGCTCACTTGATGAATGGAGAACCCAAGCCTACGAAAATGCCAAGTTGTTTAAAGAAAAAGTTAAAAGATGGCATGACAAAAGGATACAAAAGCGTGAGTTTAATGTAGGTGATTATGTATTGCTATACAACTCTCGTTTAAGATTTTTTGCAGGAAAACTTCTCTCTAAATGGGAAGGCCCTTACGTTATCGAGGAGGTCTACCGTTCCGGTGCCATAAAAATCAACAACTTCGAAGGCACAAATCCGAAGGTGGTGAACGGTCAAAGAATCAAACACTATATCTCAGGTAATCCCATAAATGTTGAAACCAATGTTATTGAAACCGTAACCCTAGAGGAATACATAAAGGACACTTTCCGGAACGTTTCAGACTCCGAAAAGGAATAGGTATGTGGTACGGTAAGTAAACCGACTCCAAAACAGTTTTTAAGCAATATTTCTCCGTTTTGGAATATTTAGAAAAATAGGAAAATAAGCAGCAGTCCGGAAAGGACACGAGGGCTCCACGAGGGTGGAGGGCGCGCCCTACCCCCCTGGGCACGCCCCCTACCTCGTGGGCACCTCGTGTTCTCTCCGGACTCCATTTTCTTACAGGACATGTATTTTGGTCGGTAAAAATTCATTATATAAGCTCCCGGGGGTTTTGACTCCCGTATCACGCAAAAATCTCCTGTCTTTGTTTCGAGCTGTTTTTTTGACAGATCTAGATTATCATGATGTCTCCAAGTGCTCCCAAGGACAAGTTCTTTGAGAAGTTCATCAACCCTTACCTCGCGGAGGTGCAGCAACACCCTCAAACCATTGAGATGCGTGATGGGTTGCTGCACATCCGTGATGCTGAGGGACTAAAGGGGAACGGAAGCGTGGAGACGAGGCTCGAAGCAATGGAGCAACAAGTTTTCAAGTGTCAAGGGATGGTGGAGCGTGGACTCAACTCCAACTACACGATGATCGCAGAGTTCACCAACAAACACAAGCTAGATGCCGACAACATCGGGGAGACCATCTTCAAGCTTCACGAGAAAATCGAGCACCTTCAAGCCCAGATCTATGACCTGCAGAACCAAAACTGTGAGTATGAATATAGATTCAAAAGGATGAGTTTGGCTGCAGATTTGAGGATCTCGGAGATTCGGTCATCCTTCTATGATGGTGAGCCTATGTCTTGGAAGAAGGACGACAAGCCTACGCCATCAACAGAATAACCACCGTCTCCTCCAACAAAGAAGAATTGAGTATCTGGTATGTGCACTCCACTTGGCAACTGCCAAGCTTGGGGGAGTGCCCCGGTATCGTATCACCATCACTTTTAACTTTACCGTTTTTCTTAGTTCGATCCTTTTGGTAATATATTTATCTAGTAGAATAAAAGTCCTTGGTATGATTTAGTTGTGAGTTTTGCTTTATTATCCTTCTATGTAATCGAGTCCGTGAGCTATATAATAAAGATTAGTGTTGAGTCAAGGGCTTGATTCTTTTGCCATGATCCTAAGTGAATAAAAGAAAAGATAAAGAAATAAAAAGAAATAAAGAGATCATGTGACTGTTATGGAGAGTAATGAGCTCACATAGAAAGAGTATGATGAATAAAAGTTATTGAGGGTTGACAAACATAGTTTTGGTCATCGTTGCAATTAATAGGAAGTAATAAAGAAAGAGAGGTCTTCACATATAAATATACTATCTTGGACATCTTTTATGATTGTGAGCACTCATTAAAATATGGAATGCTAAAGAGTTGACATTGGACAAGGAAGACAACGTAATGGGTTATGTTTTCTTACATCTGAGATAAATTATATTGTGTTGGATCATCCAACATGTTGAGCTTGCCTTTCCCCCTTATGCTAGCCAAATTCATTGCACCAAGTAGAGATACTACTTGTGCTTCCAAACACCCTTAAACCAGTTTTGTCATGAGAGTCCACCATACCTACCTATGGATTGAGTAAGATCCATCAAGTAAGTTGTCATCGGTGCAAGCAATAAAAATTGCTCTCTAAATATGTATGATTGATTGGTGTGGAGAAATAAGCTTTATACGATCGTGTGATATGGAAGTAATAAAAGCGACAGACTGCATAATAAAGGTCCATATCACAAGTGGCAATATAAAGTGACGTTCTTTCGCATTAGGATTTTGTGCATCCAACCATAAAAGCGCATGACAACCTCTGCTTCCCTCTGCGAAGGGCCTATCTTTTACTTTTATCTCCTACATTGCATAAGAGTCATGGTGATCTTCACCCTTCCTTTTTACATTTTATCCTTTGGCAAGCACAATATGTTGGAAAGATCCTGGTATATATGGCTAATTGGATGTGGGTTTTCATGAACTATTACTGTTGACATTACCCTTGAGGTAAAACGTTGGGAGGCAAAACTATAAGCCCCTATCTTTCTCTGTGTCCGATTAAAACTCCATACCCATAAGTATTGCGTGAGTGTCAGCAATTGTGAAAGATTATATGATAGTTGAGTATGTGGACTTGCTGAAAAGCTCTTATACATTGACTCTTTCCTATGTTATGATAAATTGCAATTGCTTCAATGACTGAGATTATAGTTTGTTAGTTTTCAATGAAGTTTACGATTCATACTTGATATTGTGATTGAATTATTACTCTAGCATAAAATATCATATGACAAGAATTATATAAGTTGCTGCTCTGAGAATGATCATGATGCCCTCATGTCCGTATTTTATTTTTATCGAGACCTTCATCTCTAAACATGTGGACATATTTTTCGATTTCGGCTTTTCGCTTGAGGACAAGCGAGGTCTAAGCTTGGGGGAGTTGATACGTCCATTTTGCATCATGCTTTATATCAATATTTATTGCATTATGGGCTGTTATTACACATTATGTCACAATACTTATGCCTATTCTCTCTTATTTTACAAGGTTTACATAAAGAGGGAGAATGCCGGCAGCTGGGATTCTAGCTGGAAAAGGAGCAAATATTAGAGACCTATTCTGCACAGCTCCAAAAGTCCTGAAACTTCACGGATGATGTTTTCCAAATATATAAAAACATTGAGCGCAAGAACTTCACCAGGGGGGCCACACCCTGCCCACGAGGGTGGGGGCGCGCCCTACCCCCGGGCACGCCCCCTACCTCGTGGGCCCCCTGGTGGCCCTCCGGTGACCATCTTCTGCTATATGTACTCTTTCGATGGAAAAATAATCATAAGCCATCTTCTCGGACGAAACTCCGCCGCCACGAGGCGGAACCTTGGCGGAACCAATCTAGGGTTCTGGCGGGGCTGTTCTGCCGGGGAAACTTCCCTCCCGGAGGGGGAAATCATCGCCATCGTCATCACCAACGCTCCTCTCATCGGGAGAGGGAATCTCCATCAACATCTTCATCAGCACCATCTCATCTCAAAACCCTAGTTCATCTCTTGTATCCAATTCTTGTCTCCAAGTCTGGGATTGGTGCTAGTAGGTTGCTAGTAGTGTTAATTACTCCTTGTAGTTGATGCTAGTTGGTTTAATTGGTGGAAGATCATATGTTCAGATCCTATATGCATATTAATACCCCTCTGATTATGAACATGTTTATGCTTTGTGAGTAGTTACTTTTGTTCCTGAGGACATGGGAGAAGTCTTGCTATTAGTAGTCATGTGAATTTGGTATTCGTTCGATATTTTGATGAGATGTATGTTGTCTCTCCTCTAGTGGTGTTATGTGAACGTCGACTACATGACACTTCACCATTATTTGGGCCTAGAGGAAGGCATTGGGAAGTAATAAGTAGATGATGGGTTGCTAGAGTGACAGAAGCTTAAACCCTAGTTTATGCGTTGCTTCGTAAGGGGCTGATTTGGATCCATATGTTTCATGCTATGGTTAGGTTTACCTTAATACTTTTGTTGTAGTTGCGGATGCTTGCAATAGAGGTTAATCATAAGTGGGATGCTTGTCCAAGTAAGGGCAGCACCCAAGCACCGGTCCACCCACATACCAAATTATCAAAGTACCGAACGCGAATCATATGAACGTGATGAAAACTAGCTTGATGATATTCCCATGTGTCCTCGGGAGCGCTTTACATCATATAAGAGTTTGTCCAGGCTTGTCCTTTGCTACAAAAAGGATTGGGCCACCTTGCTGCACCTTATTTACTTTTGTTACTTGTTGCTCGTTACAAATTATCCTATCACAAAACTATCTGTTACCACTTATTTCAGTACTTGCAGAGAATACCTTGCTAGAAACCGCTTATCATTTCCTTCTGCTCCTTGTTGGGTTCGACACTCTTACTTATCGAAAGGACTACGATAGATACCCTATACTTGTGGGTCATCAACACACTGCACAGACACTCCCCCTCCCCCGAGCACACAATTCATCCCCATCCAAGATTATATGGCGACCACTCTCGCTTGTGCTTCTTGCACCCCAGGATGCACACCACCTCAATCTTCAAAGAGGGCATCGAGGAGATCAAACACGGCGACCACACTGCACTAGAGAATGCGGGGCCATTTGGAAGCAAGATGATGTGATGACGGCTGACTGACTCCCCCCATCTCTCTCCCGCACAAAATTATCAATCCCTCAAACCATGAGATCCTTCCCCTCTCGTCCATATTTTTCCTGCTCTCTCATCAAACTCGTTGTCTCTTCTCCTTCCACACTTACAAAACCCGGATGCACATGCATCTCACATATGTTACATGTCTCCATCTTTCTCACATACTGAACTTCTTCCTCTCTCTCTCTCATTAGGTTTGTCGCCTACTCTCTCGCCAACATACATACAATCTTTCCCACCCTATCTGCTCCATCTTCGCAAGCTCTCTACACGTTTCATTCACACATTGGGATGTGTTCAAAATGTTGCTTTTATAATGGATCATGTGGAGTTATGGTTGGTTTTGTTGCATCCTACAAAGTAATAACTATGAAATTCATTTAGATTTTCATTTGCTTGGGATTATGTGAGTTTGAGCATATTGTGAAGTACTATAGACCTCGTATACATCTTGCAATTCAACAATGATTCTAACTATTGAATTGTATAAACCATTACATTCGAAGTCAGTAGCCTAATATATTTATTTTACGATTACAACAAATGATTATTTCCACTACAAACTAAGAAAACAAATGTGTACTCCCTCTGCATATTAGCATTGGTCAAAGTCAAGTTTTGTAAACTCTCACAAAGTTTATAACAAAAAGTATTAACATATACAATAACAAATAAATACCATTAGATTCATTATTGAATGTACTTTCACATCATATATATTTGTTATGGTAAATGTTTATATTTTTCTATAAACTTGGTCAAACTTTAGGAAGTTTGACTTCGGTCAAACCTAATCTATAGAGTTAATAAAAACGGAGGGAGTACTATTAGTTATAGTACTACTAGCTAGTTTCTTAGCCCAATCACCCAACAGGCCAAATGGGAGTTCAGTGTTACAAAATTTTGAGGTCGGCGGGAAAATCTCCGGCGACCTTGATTCGAGCAGTGTGAAGTTACCATCATACCCTTCAGAACAGGCCTACGAATGATGGTTGGTAGGGGGTTGTTTTGGTAACTTCAGGTTCACCCTACCCAGCCAACCCCACCTCGGCACTGAGAGTAGTACACCTGAATACTCCCCATTTTCTATCCCCACCGCAAAATAGACTTCTCCACGGCACCGCAGCCTTCGTGCTCCTCCCCTTCTACATCGGCGCACTCGTCCACCGCATCGCATATGCCTCATCGACGACACCATACTGGAGCCGGTCCATTCTCGTCGTCATACACGGAGCCTCTTCCCCGGCATCGTCTTCCACGGTCTCAGATCTGCTTCACGGAAGCCGACACCAAGCGCAGAAGCACCACCGTCGTGGACAATGAACTGACTCCCGTTGCCGACCATGATGCACAGAGGCCACCACGACCATCGTACTCCTCCTTGATTGGTAATGTGTGTACTGAATCTCTTAGCGATACATGTGCAGTTTGTGACACCCCCGATTCAATCGTACACTAATCATACACACAAACATGTATGATCAAGATCAGGGACTCACGGGAAGATATCACAACACAACTCTAAAAATAAAATAAGTCATACAAGCATCATATTACAAGCCAGGGGCCTTGAGGGCTCGAATACAAGAGCTCGATCAGACGAGTCAGCGGAAGCAACAATATCTGAGTACAGACATACGTTAGACAAGTTGCCTTAAGAAGGCTAGCACAAACTGGGAGACATATTGAAAGAGGCGCATGCCTCCTACCTAGGATCCTCCTAAACTACTCTTGGTCGTCGTCAGCGACCTGCACGTAGTAGTAGGCACCTCCAGAGTATTAGGAGTCATCGTCGACGGTGGCGTGGCTCCTGGACTCCAACGTCTGGTCGCAACAACCGGTATAGGAAGGGGAAAAAGGTGGAGCAAAGCAACCATGAGTACTCATCCAAAGTACTCACAAGCAAGGATCTACACTACATATGCATCGGTGTCAATGAAACAGGCTGTATCTGTGGACTAGACTGCAGAATGCCAGAAGAGGGGGGAGCCTAGCCTATCAAAGACTAGCATCTTCAAGCATCTTGCAACATTTAGAAGAGTACAGATCAACATAATGTAAAGTAGTAGTAGTGTTATCCTTTCTCGACTCCCTGCGAGAAAGCAATCCCAGAGCCATACTATTCATTTCTCATCACAACTATCCAATTCTAGTTGTATCGATCGGGATACAACTCCAAGTGTCCGTTACCATAGGACAGGCTATCGATAGATGTTTTCTTCCCTGCAGGGGTGCACCAGCTTACCCACCACGCTTGATTAACTTCGGCTGGACACACTTTCCTGGGTCATGCCCGGCCTTGGCCAAACAATATGCCACAACCCGACCTAGGCATGATAGAGAGGTGAACACGCCGGACTAAACCTATGCCCCTAGGGGTCTTGGGCCATCACCCAAGGAACTCCTGCATGTTGCGTGGGCGGCCGGTGAGCGGACCTAGCTACCTCCTTAAAAAGGCAGGTGCTAACCAGTCCAACCCGGCGCATGCCGCTTAGTCGCATGACGTCTATTAAGCTTCGGCTGATGCATACGACACAGAACGCCCATACTATGCCCACGTGATGGTTAGTGCTATCAGGCCAGAGGCCCCTCGAATCAAATATCCAAACTGTTAGTGTGTTGGTAGTGTGGTCACGAGCAGAGACTCACGAAAGATGTGACCCCGTTGCCCCGTCTCGAGGACTTGGGGCAAGGGCAAAGAATTCCAGGCCACGCCTCGTAAGTATCTCGCGGGCACCTTCCAGGTCAAACCGACTCCACATCGCTCGCAATTAAGCTCGCGTGGGTACCCCTCAGGTCCGACCCATCTTTAGTAACATGGTCCAGTGTAAAGTCATAGTAACCATAGTAACTGTGTGTCTAAAACTAAGGGCAACCCTGAGGAACCACCCTCGGTGGATCCCACTCGATGTAATCATCAAGGTGAACATAAGAGGAAACCACCCTCGATGACCACGACCAAATAGCTACACTACAGAGATCTCATCAGGAGTGATGTATGAGTTGTCACCCTCGGCACTCGATAGTAACTCTGCATAGTCGTACAACTAGGGGGGTGATGTGCAGTGTCAGGGCCTGGATGTCAATCACATTGATCGAGTCATCGAACATAAAGTGGGGCAACAAGGACAAGGTGGGGGTCCCTGATGGATCACTAACCAACCTATACTAAGCAGTTTAGGATAAGCAGGTAGGTCACAATAAACGGGTTACAAAAGCAGGCTATGCATCAGAATAGGAGCAAACAATAACAATAGCAAAATCTAATGCAAGCATGAGAGAATGGAATGGGCGATACTAGGATGATCAAACGGGGCGCTTGCCTGGAAGCTCTGCTGAAAAGGAAGAAGTGTCGTCGTCGACGTAGTCGGTCACAAGGGAAACATCGGTCTCGGGGTCAACCGGAGAGAAGAGGGGGAAGAAACGATAAATATAAAGCAAACATAGCATCACAAAGCATAACATGGCAATATGATGTGCCAGGTGTGACCTAATGTAAGGCTACACGATAAAGGTGAAGGGGGAATTCAATCGGGAATGTTTTCCCGGTTCCGGACTTGTGTCAGACAGATGATCAGAGGGGGAATGTTCCATGTTTAGCATGCTAGGGGCATGTGACAAATGAACGGACCGCGTATTCGGATTCGTTGGATTTTTTTGAGCAACTTTCATATAGAAAACATTTTCATCCGACTGACGAATTATTTTATATTAATTTTATAAGAATTATACATTTTCTGGAATTTAATCTAACTAAAAAAGAGCAAAAAGGCTAGGTGCACCCAGTGAAGTGCACCAGAGATGCACCAGGGTGACTGACCAATGGGTCTAGTCAACTGCCGACTCAGCAGTTGACTGGTCCACGGTTGACCAGTCAACTGGTCCGGTGGGACCCGCGTGTGAGCGACCCGTGGCCTAAATAAATTTTTTGTTAAACCTGACAGGTTTTAGTTAGTGTCCTGGGGCCCAGTTGTCAGTGGGTGGGGTTAGGGGATTTAGTGGGGTTAGTGGGGGGGGGGTTTAACCCCTGATTAACCGAGGCAGGGGGCAGTTGGGCTTGCGCGCTCGTAGCGCCGGCGGCCAGGCCTGGGCAGGTGGCGGCGGGCCGATCGGCAGTGGGCGGCGCAGGGTAGCGACGGTGAGGTGGGGCTAGGCGGCGGGCGAAGCATGGGGAAGCGCCGACGGTCGTGGCGGTCGCAGTATGCGTCGACGGCAGGCAAGTCGCGGCTGCGTCAGCAGCAGGTAGCACGGGCGCGCGGGCGGCGACGACCACGGCCATGGGCGCGGCCGACAGTGGTGACAGCATGCAGGGCAAGCGGCGAGCGGGGCGAAGCCAGGACGCAAGGCGGGGGGCTACACCAGCGGCTGGAACAAGTACACAGCAGCATCAGCTTTAACAGTAGCAGCAGTACGCAGCGCAGCAGCAAGTAGCGACAGGCGGCGGAGGCACGCGCGTGACCTGAGGGTCACCGGAGCGCGGACATTGATGGGCTCGAGTGGCGCCGCGCTCGGCCACATTGGGGGAACTACCTAGCGAGCGTGCGCGATGGCAGAGAGAAGGGGGGCGAGTGAAGCTCACTGAGCGGCTCAAGGAGGCCGGCAAGGGGCTTAGTAGCTGCAGGGGTGGCTAGGACGACGGTGGTCGGCGACGACCAAGGAGGACGAAGGCGAAGCAGCGCTGCGGGGCCGTCCCGGCTCGAGTGCTTGGTCGGCGACGACGAGGCGGACAACGGGCGGAGGAAGAAGAAGTCGATGGCACTGTCCACGCAGCTTCCTGCCTTGCGCCGATGCCCTGAACGGACGCAGACGAACACGACGAACCTCCAGGACGCGCCCCGCACGCCGAGGAGGCCGTTGGACGCGTCAACCAGGGCGGGGCAGCGGTGAATGCGTGAGCTCGCAGGCTCGAATTTGAACCAGAGAGGAGGGGGCGAAGGGGGATCGAGGGGGAATTGGCGAGGGCGATCTAGGGTTTCTCAGAGACGTGCTTATAGGCTTGGGGGAGCGACGTGGAGGGCATCCACGGCCATGGCGCACAGGATGTGCGCCACACATCTCTTTGCCTCCTGTAGCGAGGTGGGAGAAGGCCCAGGTTGGGCTGGGCCGCACTGTAGTCAGTGGGCTCAAGTGCAAAGTATGCACTTGGCCTTTTGTCTTTTTTTATTTTTCTTCCAGTAGCTTTTTCATTTTCTTTTAGACACAAATGGCTTTGCAAATATATGCCATTGACCAAAACAAATTCTAAGAAATATTGTGCACTCCCACAAAAAGTTTGGAATCTAATTGAAGCTGTTAGAATTTTGCATAGATGGCAAATCAATTAATTTGCTGATTTGGCACTATATTAAATTGCTATGGACCATCTTTGCTTGGAGGTGATGTTGTATTCCTTAACAATTAAATGTTACGGAATTTTGGGTAAAAGATGAGCTATTTTACAGCAACTTTTGTGCAACTCCATATTTCACTTGCAAATTGAGTTTGATTTGAAAGTGGAAATTTCAAAGGATATTTGAATCAAAGGTGATCAAGCACTATTTAGTAAAATGATTAGCTTAATCACAGAGGGTTACTGTAGCATGACACTGGGAGTGTTACACAGTTCCAATTTTGTTCATACCTACCCTTAAAATTTCCTGATTGCTATTGTTCCCGTAAAAGTAATTGGTTATAGCTTGCATTATCCAACAAAATACCAACTTGTAATTGTGAGTCGCTCCTGTATTGCGCTGTGTTTGGGTAGGTTCTTCATCTGCAACCAGTAGTGTAGCAAATGACGGAAATTTTTTAGAACTACCAAGATGCCCATGTGTTGCATGGAACACCAAGCTGCATTTGTCTGAGTAGTTTATCTTGTGGGAGATAAGGATGAACGAGGCAAGGCCTTATCTGTAAATGTGGAGAGAGGTGCGGGTATCATTTGTAAAATTGTCATAGTTTGCTTTCTATCCGTCAGCGATAGATCGGACGGTCTATATTACAAGATGGCGGGCACACCATCATCACCAACTCGGTTTTTTATAAGATTATTTTATAGGAGTAGTAGAGATAATAGATAGTAGATATATAATATATATATATATATGAGATATATAAGATATAAGAAGTAGTGATAAATATAAATATAACATAAATATAATATATATATAAGAGTAGAGAAGAGAGTAGAGATAGCAGGGACGTCGGGAAAGGATCACGCGCGCGGGGGAAAAAGCGGCCGGGCGCGCGCTAGTTTTGGCGCGGGGCGTCTGGCACGCTTTATAAAATCCAACACCCTCCCACTGCTCTGTGCCTCACCACCGCTCTCTCTACGCTCTTTCTCGCGTCTCCGCAGTCACGCCACCATGCCGCCACGCCGCCCGAAAACTTGGGGCTACCATGGCGTCCGCGCGCGCCCCTCCGGCGGCTTCTCCACTGAGATCCGGTTTCGTGAGGTGCGCCTCGGCCTCGGCACTTTTGACACCGCCCATGAGGTCGCCCGTGCGTACGATGCGGCAGTGTGGTGCCTCTGGCGGCCTCGTAGGAAGATGAACTTCCCCAACGTGCCGATGCGGGAGCTGGCGCAGGAGCTCGCGCCTCCGCCGCGACTTATCACCAACGAGCATCATCACGACTACCAGAGGCGGGAGCACCGTCTCGGCATCGCTGAGATGGACGAGGAAGCCATGGTGATGTGGCGCCAATGCTTCCCACAGGACATTATCAACGAGCGCGAGTTCTACGCGCAAAGGATGGCGGCGAGGGATAAAAGGAGGGCGGGGCGAGCCGCCTATCGCGAGGACAGGCGTACGCGGAAGGCGGCTGCTCAATTCAACATCAAGCTAGGAGCAGCGTCGCCCTGGGACTCCGACGATGATCGGTATCTTGGCGCCTACATTGAGGCGTCGGAGGAGGACATCACCGAGGCGGAGTCGGACAACGAGGAGTAGTTGAACTATCTATTTTATATCTATGCTATATCTATGCTGAGAACTATCTATGTATCTATCTATGCCAGTATCGACTCAGTGTCAAATGTGTATCGAGTCAGAGTAGAAAGGAGAAAAATATATAGCGCGTCTGCTGGAGTGACGCATGCGCATAAATTTTTTTTAGCACTCCGCGGCCCGCAAAAACTAGCTATTCCGGCGCTGTAAACGCTTTTTTAACGCGTCGCGCACTGTGCTTCTGTTGAAGATACTCTAACATGGAAGATGAGTGCTTTAATGTTGCCCACAAGATGCGTGAGTATTACTCCCTGTGTTTCTTTTTACTCTACATATAACATTTGGTCAAAGTCAAACTTGGTTAACTTTGACTAAGTTTATAGAAAAAAAATATTGAGATTCACAATATGAAATCAATATTGTTAGATGCATCATGAAATTAATTTTCGTACCGTATAGCTTTAGTATTCTAGATGTTGATATTTTTTCCTATAAAGTTGGTCAAACTTTACAAAGTTTGACTTTGACCAAATCTTATATGCAGACTAAAAAGAAAGGGAGGGAGTACTATAATTTTCTCGCCATGTTGAGATTTTGAAACCACGAGTGCGAACATGCAGAGGAGCAATGAAGACCAAACACGGGATATTGGGGACATCTTCAAGGAATGTGGCAAGTTAAAGAGGAGCTGCACCAAACCTGTAAAACGAGCTTTGGTAAGTAACACCCTTTCAATTACTTTCGTTTAGCCTCGTGTTCTTTGATGTGTATATGTTGTGGTTTCTGTTTCTCTTAGCCTCGTTTTCTTTGATGTGCGATAAGAAGAATCTTAATCGTCCTAATGCTTTCGTTTTTAGCTTGATGTAGGAAGTGAGTGTTCTCACCTTGGAGTCTGTTTTATATTTCTCCTTTTGAATTCACTTCTTGAAGTCATGTTTATCTGCCTTCTACTAAATGGATCTGGGTTGCTCTAAGTATTGATCTAAAAAAGAAGTAACTTCATGTCAGGATGCAGTTCCTGTGAGGAGGGAAGTATGGTCAACCTAGAGATCATGTTTCCAAAATGAGGTTAGCTTACGCACAAGGTGCCCGTTCCCTAATGATGCTGGATTGGACACAAGGTGCAAATTCCCAAATGATGCTGGATTACACACAAGCCAGGTGGAGTCGTAAACTGTTCGTGTCCTCGTGGCTCTAGTAAAGGCTAAAAGAAAGTGTGCATCATCCCTTGAGAATGTAGCTGAGTTCTTGAAGAAGCAAAAAGAGCAATTAGATGCTCTCTTCGCCCAACACAAAGAAGAGATGGAAGAAGCCAGAAACAAGCTAGCAGAGGCAGAGCAGGGTAGGCGTCTCCTGCTATCTAAAATTGTTGTCAATACAAATTTTCCTTCATAATAGCCAGGTTCAAATGTTTATCCAGTCAACATGCCTGTTGTGATGTCCGTGCATCTACTGATGTGGCACAAAATAAAAAAAAATTCAGGTCATGTAATAACAGAAATTACTTTCCAAACAATAACAGACGAAGCATTGGACATCGTATAGTTCACACGCAAGCCCAACATTCCAAGTTCAACTTCCACATCAAACTCATGTTCATAGATATCTGCACATTCATAGATAATGTCCGCAACCATGATTCACTTCAAAGCCAAAAAATGTGAGGAGAGTTATAAATAAAGAAAAAACTCTAGTTCCTACTACCAGTGCAAGCACAACAAGTCAAGACCATATATAATTAATTATATTTTGGACATTTTTTGAGTAAACACGAATAACTTCTGGAGGCAAGTATAATATTTCTAATGTCGGCCGCGGCTGGGGTCCATGATGTTTTGAGCCAAACCGGGCAACACACCGGGTGTCTGCTGGCAACGCGGTGGTCGTAACATTCATGGGTTCCGAGCGATGGCGGCTCCCGTGGTCTACTATTCCTTGGTGTCGGTGGTGGCCGCAGACGTGTTGGCCACCTCCGGCAGCATGCCGTGGGTCCGCAAATGTTTGCATCGAATGGCACGGCCAAGCACGGTGCACTAGACATCGTGGTCCCCCGTGTGCTAGTGTGCAACAACTGACGACTCTTTTGCGAGCAGGCTTGGAGCGTCGAGTTGATGCACTAGGGGCCAGCTTGGAGCTGCGGCTTGCTCCTCCGCTTGCCCGCCTGCGGCCTCGCCCATGGTACTGACGGCCTGGGGTGGGGAGGGAGGTGGAGCAGCGAGTTGCTTGGCTTGTCGGGGCACCCAACCGGCTTTAATGCCAGAGAACTTGTCTTCCTTCTCACCTGATGCTAAATAGCGGGCGGTGTGGAGAAAATGGTTCGATTAGGTTATGGGGAGCGGCGGTGTGGTGCAGTTCTTGCCAGGCATCTGGCCTCGTTTAAATAGCAGGCAGACAAGAGGAGCCAACCAAGGTTGCATTCTAAAAATGTCGGTCGGCTCGCGGAAGGACGTGTTGCCGGCACACACGCGGATTCAATGGAGGCAGGTGGGCCAGTCTAAAGCCAGTTGCATGCGGCGAGGAGGCGTGTTCAGCTCGGCCTGCAATGAGTGGGGCCCTCTAGGTCGGCGCGCCGGTTCAATGCCTGCGCTATGAGAGGTCGCGTCTGTGTCGGAGCAATCACACCCTCCAGTCCTTTTTTGTTTGGGTATAACAAAATCTCGTTTTCCATTCACATTTTACAAGTAAAATTCGTGGACAAACTTTGACCCAAAATACGGTGGGGACTAGTAAACCAGGACGGAGGTAGTAGTTATGAATTCCATTTTCGCTCCATACTAATTGTTCTAAAAACTAGTACTTATAACGCGCCATTGAAAATCAGAACTCTTACCCTGCTAAAAAATGATATTTTAAACATGGCTACTCGATCAATGGCGACTGGCAAGCCACCGCCTCCAGGTCGTTCACATGTGGTCTCGACCATCAACTCCTATGGATCAAATTATCATGCGAGCTGGCTATTCCTACAAAGGTGTGCTATACCACGTACCTGGTACCCGCGCATGCAGCAATCGTGCACCTAGGTTTTTAGGGTTTATTTGTTTACGCTGCCTTTACGTAACTCTCATGTGTGCGAGACAGTGAGAGACCGACTGCATGTGTGCGCCTCTTCTCTTCGTATATGTACTCTACCGTTTGTATGGTGTCCAAAAATTATACATTAGTAATAACTAGCAATGTGTCAATGCATTGTGACATGATCAAAGTCGATTAATACATATTCACTGATTTGATAGAAAAGAGTCTAGTTTTGAAATACGTATATCACTAAAAATATGTTATGTTTCACTCAAAATATATTCCTTTGGCGATTTTGATGAGATAATGGAGGAATGTGGTATATCTCTGTCTACTCTTATAGAAAAATAGAGTTGGTAATGATGGTGTGTCTGGCATCCTGCAATATAGGGCGTCCAATTTATATCTGATGGATAGGAAGGAAAATATGGCAAATTTACAAAAAGATACCCACACCCCTCTCCAAATTTGCAAATAAGGCCTTCCCTCGTTCATCCTTTTCTCCCACAAGATAAACTACTCATACAAATGCATCTTCATGTTCCATGCAACGCATGGGCATCTTGCTAATTGTTGCAAAAAGCCCATGTGTGTGTCTGTGGTGTGTGTGTGTGCGAGGGAGAGAGGAGGAGGACGGAGTGTGTGTGTGTGATAAAGACACAAAGAGTGTGTGAGAGAGAGGTATCACCATAAAATGAGGCGATAGTGTGTGTGTGCACGATCGAGAGGGATAGTGGAAGCAAGAGTGTGCGGGTGTATAAACCTATCTGGAGGCTAGTCGATCAATGTTTATGAGAGAAATACGAGTCGGGGTGCGAAAGCGAGAGTTTTGTGTGTGTGTGTGTGTGAGAGCGAGAGAGAGAGAGAGAGAGAGAGAGAGAGAGAGAGAGATGGTAGTCGGGAAGGGGAGTGGAAGCAGGAGTTATGTGTGTGTGTGTGTGTGAGTGAGAGAGAGAGAAAGGGGGAGAGTTTGTCTGATCGGTAAATAAATGAATAATGTCACTTTTATAACTTAGATGAAGATGGAAAGGAGACCGCAACAAATGTTGTGTGTGCGGGAGAGAGTAATTTTAGGTAGGAGTCATATATCTAGAGAGATATAGGGTGTGTGAGAGAACCCTGGAGAGAAAGACAAAGTGAAAGACGAGTGAGAGTGTGTGTGTAGCGGTGAAAAATAAAGCTTAGGTACCTAGTGATACCAGAGAAAGATAGAGACGTGAGAGATAATGAAAACCATGTAATGTATAATGATAGGGAGAGTGTGACACTTCTCAAGGGAGACGTCGAGAGACCATGTTTGTGAAAATAGGAGAAACATGAAGTGAGCGTGCGGGTGAGCTGGAGAAAAGGGAGTGATAGATACATGAAGGAGCATGCAAGAGATATGGGCGTGAAAGGAGATTCAAATATTTAGTTGCGTGTATAGAAAATGTCAACATAAAAGGGATTCAAATATTTGAATTCGAGATGATGATACATATAATTCATACTCGAACCAAAATTGATCTATCAAACATGCATACTCATATGAATTCACGCGCATCTATGTTATTTAATATGTAGATATTATTGATCCATACATTTTAGTAGAACATAATTTGGTTTTAAAATTTTGAATTCAACCTTATGATTTTGAGATCATTGTATTTGTAAATCATATTATATATATAGAGGAGCAGAATTCTTTGTTGTGCTTTTGAAAGTATATACAAAAAATGGTGTATATAGAATTTTATTCCAATCGAAAAAGGATCCTGCCCGAACAAAAATTTGAACGAAGCGGGGAAAATCGCAGTAACCGCCCAAAACCAAAATCTGTGAGCTGGAAATTACTGCCTATCCCTGACACGCAAAGTCTATTGGGTCGATTTCTATAGGTTTCGATAGGGGTAGGCTTGTAATTTCACTCAAACGTGACATAACCGCCTCTGCCTCTTACCTCCCCGGATTCATACACGGTGGGCGCCAAAACACAGTGTCTCCTCGGCCGAAATCGCCTCCCTCCCGATTCATACACGGTGGGCGCCAAAACAAACTCTTGTTGGCCGAAATATGCGTCGGCAAATATTCGGTGTATGCGAGATTACCGTCCTATCCCCAACCGACTAATATTGCTGTGATGTAGGAAATTTTTAATGGGCGCTAAGTTTGTAAATTTCCTTGCATTTGAGACAAGCACGCCCTGAAGACATAGTTCCCCCTTCCTCTCTCCCTCCATTTCTCCATTCGTACTCCGTGGGCGCGAAAATACCCTCTCCACCCCAGCCACCTCCGTCCACCACCCCATCCACCACCGTCCTCTTCCACCATGCTGGAGCTGATACCTCGACGCCGTCATCCATTACAAGAGATCGGCATATCTCATCCACGGCTTCGGACCAGGATCCTTGCATCCCGTCCTCTCGCTTCATCCCCGCTGTCGTCCACCTTTTTGTTGTTGTGAACGTTGCAGAAAACAAAAAAAATTCCTACGTTTCACCAAGATCAATCTAGGGAGTCAACTAGCAACGAGAGGAGAGTGCATCTACATACCCTTGTAAATCGCGAGCGGAAGCTTTCAAGAGAACGGGGATGATGGAGTCGTACTCGCGGTGATCCAAATTACCGATGACCAAGTGCCGAACGGATGGCACCTCCGCGTTCAACACACGTACAGAGCGGATGACGTCTCCTCCTTCTTGATCCAGCAAGGGGGTAGGAGAGGTTGATGAAGATCCAGCAGCATGACGACGTGGTGGTGGATGCAGCAATGATCGCAGCAGGGCTTCGTCGAGCTTCTGCGAGAGGGAGAGGTGTAGTAGGGGAGAGGGAGGCGCCAAGACTTGAGGTGCGGCTGCCCTCCCTCCCCCCTTTATATAGGCCCCCTAGGGGGGGCGCTGGCCCTAGGAGATAGGATCTCCTTGCGGGGGCGGCGGCCAAGGGGGAGGCTTGCCCCCCAAGGCAAGTGGAGGCGCCCCCCACCCTAGGGTTTCCAACCCTAGGCGCAGGAGGGCCCAAGGGGGGGCGCACCAGCCCACTAGGGGCTGGTTCCCTCCCCACTTCAGCCCACGGGGCCCTCCAGGATGGGTGGCCCCACCCGGTGGACCCCCGGGCCCCATCCGGTGGTCCCGGTACAATACCGGTGACTTCGAATCCTTCCCGATGGCCGAAACTGCACTTCCTATATATAATTCTTCACCTCCGGACCATTCTGGAACTCCTCGTGATGTCCGAGATCTCATCCGGGACTCCGAACAACTTTTGGGTTGCTGCATACTAATATCTCTACAACCCTAGCGTCACCGAACCTTAAGTGTGTAGACCCTACGGGTTCGGGAGACATGCAGACATGACTGAGACGCCTCTCCGGTCAATAACCAACAGCGGGATCTGGATATCCATGTTGGCTCCCACATGCTCCTCGATGATCTCATCGGACGAACCATGATGTCGAGGACTTAATCAATCCCGTATTCAATTCCCTTTGTCAATCGGTACGTTACTTGCCCGAGACTCGATCGTCGGTATCCCAATACCTTGTTCAGTCTCGTTACCGGCAAGTCACTTTACTCGTACCGTAATGCATGATCCCGTGATCAACCACTTGATCACATTGAGCTCATTATGATGATGCATTACCGAGTGGGCCCAGAGATACCTCTCCATCATACGGAGTGACAAATCCCAGTCTCAATTCGTGCCAACCCAACAGACACTTTCGGAGATACCTTTAATGTACCTTTATAGTCACCCAGTTACGTTGTGACGTTTGGCACACCCAAGGCACTCCTACGGTATCCGGGAGTTGCACAATCTCATGGTCTAAGGAAATGATACTTGACATTCAGAAAAGCTACAGCAAACGAACTACACGATCTTTGAGCTAAGCTTAGGATTGGGTCTTGTCCATCACATCATTCTCCTAATGACGTTATCCCGTTAGCAATGACATCCTATGTCCATAGTCAGGAAACCATGACTATCTTTTGATCAACGAGCTAGTCAACTAGAGGCTCACTAGGGACGTGTTGTGGCCTATGTGTTCACACATGTATTACGATTTCCGGATAACACAATTATAGCATGAACAATAGACAATTATCATGAACAAAGAAATATAATAATAACCATTTTATTATTGCCTCTAGGGCATATTTCCAATAGTCTCCCACTTGCACTAGACAATAGTCTAGTTACATTGTGATGAATCAAACACCCATGGAATTTTGGTGTTGATCATGTTTTGCTCTAGGGAGAGGTTTAGTCAATGGATCTGCCACATTCAGGTCCGTATGTACTTTACAAATCTCTATGTCTCCTTTTTGAACACTTTCACGAATGGAGTTGAAGCGACGCTTGATATGCCTGGTCTTCCTGTGAAACCTGGGCTCCTTCGCAAGGGCAATAGCTCCAGTGTTGTCACAGAAGAGAGTCATCGGGTCCGACGCATTGGGTATGACTCCTAGGTCGGTAATGAACTCCTTCACCCAGACTGCTTCTTGTGCTGCCTCCAAGGCTGCCATATACTCTGCTTCACATGTAGATCCCGCCACGACGCTTTTCTTGCAACTGCACCAGCTTACTGCCCCACCATTCAAAATATACACGTATCCGGTTTGTGACTTAGAGTCATCCAGATCTGTGTTGAAGCTAGCGTCGATGTAACCCTTTACGACGAGCTCTTCGGCACCTCCATAAACGAGAAACATATCCTTGGTCCTTTTCAGGTACTTTAGGATGTTTTTGACCGCTGTTCAGTGTTCCTTGCCGGGATTACTTTGGTACCTACCTACCAAACTTACGGCAAGGTTTACATCAGGTCTGGTACACAACATGGCATACATAATAGACCCTATGGCTGAGGCATAGGGGATGACACTCATCTCTTCTATATCTTCTGCCGTGGTCGGGCATTGAGCCGCGCTCAATCGCACACCTTGCAATACAAGCAAGAACCCCTTCTTGGACTGATCCATATTGAACTTCTTCAATATCTTGTCAAGGTACGTACTTTGTGAAAGACCAATGAGGCGTATCGATCTATATCTATAGATCTTGATGCCTAATATATAAGCAGCTTCTCCAAGGTCCTTCATTGAAAAACACTTGTTCAAGTAGGCCTTTACGCTTTCCAAGAATTCTATATCATTTCCCATCAATAGTATGTCATCCACATACAATATGAGAAATGCTACAGAGCTCCCACTCACTTTCTTGTAAATGCAGGCTTCTCCATAAGTCTGCATAAACCCAAACGCTTTGATCATCTCATCAAAACGAATGTTCCAACTCCGAGATGCTTGCACCAGCCCATAAATCGAGCGTTGGAGCTTGCACACCTTGTCAGCATTCTTAGGATCGACAAAACCTTCCGGCTGCATCATATACAATTCTTCCTTAAGGAAACCATTAAGGAATGCCATTTTGACGTCCATTTGCCATATCTCATAATCATAGAATGCGGCAATTGCTAACATGATTCGGACAGACTTCAGCTTCGCTACGGGTGAGAAAGTCTCATCGTAGTCAACCCCTTGAACTTGTCGATAACCCTTAGCGACAAGCCGAGCTTTATAGATGGTCACATTACCATCCGCGTCTGTCTTCTTCTTAAAGATCCATTTATTTTCTATGGCTCGCCGATCATCGGGCAAGTCAGTCAAAGTCCACACTTCGTTTTCATACATGGATCCTATCTCGGATTTCATGGCTTCCAGCCATTTGTCAGAATCCGGGCCCGCCATCGCTTCTTCACAGTTCGAATGTTCACCATTGTCTAACAACATGATTTCCAAGACAGGGTTGCCGTACCACTCTGGTGCGGAACGTGTCCTTGTGGACCTACAAAGTTCAGTAGTAACTTGATCTGAAGCTTCATGATCATCATTAACTTCCTCTCTAGTCGGTGCAAGCACCTCAGGAACATTTTCTTGAGCTGCGCCACTTACCGATTCAAGAGGTAATACTTCATCAAGTTCTACTTTCCTCCCACTTATTTCTTTCCAGAGAAACTCTTTCTCTAGAAAGGACCCATTCTTGGCAACAAAGATCTTGCCTTCGGATCTGAGGTAGAAGGTATACCCAACAGTTTCTTTAGGGTATCCTATGAAGACGCATTTTTCTGACTTGGGTTCGAGCTTTTCAGGTTGAAGTTTCTTGACATAAGCATCGCATCCCCAAACTTTTAGAAACGACAGCTTAGGTTTCTTCCCAAACCATAATTCATACGGTGTCGTCTCAACGGATTTTGATGGAGCCCTATTTAAAGTGAATGCGGCAGTCTCTAAAGCATAGCCCCAAAATGATAGCGGTAAATCGGTAAGAGACATCATAGATCGCACCATATCTAATAGAGTGTGATTACGACGTTCGGACACACCATTACGCTGAGGTGTTCCAGGCGGCGTGAGTTGTGAAACTATTCCACATTTTCTTAAGTGTGTGCCAAATTCGTGACTCAAGTATTCTCCTCCATGATCTGATCGCAAGAACTTGATTTTCCTGTCACGTTGATTCTCAACCTCACTCTGAAATTCCTTGAACTTTTCAAAGGTCTCAGACTTGTGTTTCATTAAGTAGACATACCCATATCTACTCAAGTCATTAGTGAGGGTGAGAACATAATGATAGCCACCGCGAGCCTCAACACTCATTGGACCGCACACATCAGTATGTATGATTTCCAATAAGTTGGTTGCTCGCTCCATTGTTCCTAAGAATGGAGTCTTGGTCATTTTACCCATGAGGCATGGTTCGCACGTGTCAAATGATTCGTAATCAAGAGACTCTAAAAGTCCATCTGCATGGAGCTTCTTCATGCGTTTGACACCTATGTGACCAAGGCGGCAGTGCCACAAGTATGTGGGACTATCATTATCAACCTTACATCTTTTGGTACTCACACTATGAATATGTGTAGCATTAGGCTCAAGATTCATTAAGAATAAACCATTCACCATCGGAGCATGACCATAAAACATATCTCTCATATAAATAGAACAACCATTATTCTCGGATTTAAATGAGTAGCCATCTCGTATTAAACGAGATCCTGATACAATGTTCATGCTCAAAGCTGGCACTAAATAACAATTATTGAGGTTTAAAACTAATCCCGTAGGTAAATGTAGAGGTAGCGTGCCGATGGCAATCACATCGACCTTGGAACCATTCCCGACACGCATCGTCACCTCGTCCTTCGCCAATCTCCGCTTATTCCATAGCTCCTGCTTTGAGTTACAAATGTGAGCAACCGCACCGGTATCAAATACCCAGGAGCTACTACGATTACTGGTAAGGTACACATCAATTACATGTATATCACATATACCTTTCATGATGCCGGCCTTCTTGTCTGCTAAGTATTTGGGGTAGTTCTGCTTCTAGTGACCACTTCCCTTGCAATAAAAGCACTCAGTCTCGGGCTTGGGTCCATTCTTTGGCTTCTTCCCGGCAGCTTGCTTACTGGGCGCGGCAACTCCCTTGCCGTCCTTCTTGAAGTTCTTCTTACCCTTGCCTTTCTTGAACTTAGTGGTTTTATTCACCATCAACACTTGATGTTCCGTTTTGACTTCTACCTCTGCTGATTTCAGCATTGAATATACCTCAGGAATGGTCTTTTCCATCCCCTGCATATTGAAGTTCATCACAAAGCTCTTGTAGCTCGGTGGAAGCGACTGAAGGATTCTGTCAATGACCGCGTCATTCGGGAGATTAACTCCCAGCTGAGTCAAGCGGTTATGCAACCCAGACATTCTGAGTATGTGCTCACTAACAGAACTATTTTCCTCCATCTTACAGCTGAAGAACTTGTCAGAGACTTCATATCTCTCGACCCGGGCATGAGCTTGGAAAACCATTTTCAGCTCTTCGAACATCTCATATGCTCCATGTCACTCAAAACGCTTTTGGAGCCCCGATTCTAAGTTGTAAAGTATGCCGCACTGAACGAGGGAGTAATCATCAGCACGTGTCTGCCAAGCGTTCATAACGTCTTGGTTCTGTGGGACGGGTGCGTCACCTAGCGGTGCTTCTAGGACATAATCTTTCTTGGCAGCTATGAGGATGATCCTCAGGTTCCGGACCCAGTCCGTATAGTTGCTGCCATCGTCTTTCAGCTTGGTTTTCTCTAGGAACACATTGAAGTTGAGGACAACGTTGGCCATTTGATCTACAAGACATATTGTAAAGATTTTAGACTAAGTTCATGATAATTAAGTTCATCTAATCAAATTATTCAATGAACTCCCACTCAGATAGACATCCCTCCAGTCATCTAAGTATAACATGATCCGAGTTAACTAGGTCGTATCCGATCATCACGTAAGACGGACTAGTCAACATCGGTGAACATCTTCATGTTGATCGTATCTTCTATATGACTCATGCTCGACCTTTTGGCCTTCTGTGTTCCGAGGCCATGTCTGTACATGCTAGGCTCGTCAAGTCAACCTAAGTGTATTGCGTGTGTAAATCTGGCTTACACCCATTGTATTCAAATGTTAGAATCTATCACACCCGATCATCACGTGGTGCTTCGAAACAACGAACCTTGCAACGGTGCACAGTTAGGGGGAACACTTTCTTGAAATTTTACGAGGGGTCATCTTATTTAAGCTACCGTCATTCTAAGCAAATAAGATGTAAAACATGATAAACATCACATGCAATCAAATAGTGACATGATATGGCCAATATCATTTGCTCCTCTGATCTCCATCTTCGGGGCTCCATGATCATCGTTGTCACCGGCATGACACCATGATCTCCATCATCGTGTCTTCTTGAAGTTGTCACGTCAACTATTACTTCTACTACTATGGATAACGCTTTAGCAATAAAGTAAAGTAATTACATGACGTTTATGTTGACACGCAGGTCATAAATAAATAAAGACAACTCCTATGGCTCCTATCGGTTGTCATACTCATCGACATGCAAGTCGTGATTCCTATTACAAGAACATGATCATCTCATACATCACATATATCATTCATCACATCCTTTGGCCATATCACATCACAAAACACTTGCTGCAAAAACAAGTTAGACGTCCTCTAATTGTTGTTGCAAGTTTTTACGTGGCTGCTATAGGTTTCTAGCAAGAACGTTTCTTACCTACGCCAAAACCACAACGTGAATTGCGAATTTCTATTTACCCTTCATAAGGACCCTGTTCATCGAATCCGATCCGACTAAAGTGGGAGAGACAGACACCCGCCAGCCACCTTATGCAACTAGTGCATGTCAGTCGGTGGAACCGGTCTCACGTAAGCGTACGTGTAAGGTTGGTCCGGGCTTCTTCATCCCACGATGCCGCCGAATCAAGATAAGACTAGTAACGGCAAGATAATTGACAATATCGACGCCCACAACTACTTTGTGTTCTACTCGTGCATAGTAACTACGCATAGACCTAGCTCATGATGCCACTGTTGGGGACGTTGCAGAAAACAAAAAAATCCTACGTTTCACCAAGATCAATCTATGGAGTCAACTAGAAACAAGAGGAGAGTGCATCTACATACCCTTGTAGATCGCGAGCGGAAGCGTTCAAGAGAACGGGGATGATGGAGTCGTACTCGCCGTGATCCAAATCACCGATGACCAAGTGCCGAACGGACGGCACCTCCGCGTTCAACACACGTACGGAGCGGATGATGTCTCCTCCTTCTTGATCCAGCAAGGGGGGAGGAGAGGTTGATGAAGATCCAGCAGCACGATGGCGTGGTGGTGGATTCAGCAATGATCACAGCAGGGCTTCGCCGAGCTTCTGCGAGAGGGAGAGGTGTAGCAGGGGAGAGGGAGGCGCCCAGACTTGAGGTGCGGCTGCCCTCCCTCCCCCCTTTATATAGGGCCCCTGGGGGGCGCCGGCCCTAGTAGATGGGATCTCCTTGGGGGGGCGGCGGCCAAGGGGGAGGCTTGCCCCCCCAAGGCAAGTGGAGGCGCCCCCCACCCTAGGGTTTCCAACCCTAGGCGCAGGGGGGGCCCAAGGGGGGGCGCACCAGCCCACTAGGGGCTGGCTCCCTCCCCACTTCAGCCCACGGGGCCCCTCGGGATGGGTGGCCCCACCCGGTGGACCCCCGGGACCCATCCGGTGGTCCCGGTACAATACCGGTGACTCCGAATCCTTCCCAATGGCCGAAACTGCACTTCCTATATATAATTCTTCACCTCCGGACCATTCCGAAACTCCTCATGATCTCCGGGATCTCATCCGGGACTCCGAACAACTTTCGGGATGCTGTATACTAATATCTCTACAACCCTAGCGTCACCGAACCTTAAGTGTGTAGACCCTACAGGTTCGGGAGACATGCAGACATGGCCGAGACGCCTCTCCGGTCAGTAACCAACAACAGGATCTGGATACCCACGTTGGCTCCCACATGCTCCTCGATGATCTCATCGGATGAAGCACGATGTCGAGGACTTAATCAATCCCGTATTCAATTTCCTTTGTCAATCGGTACGTTACTTGCCCGAGACTCGATCGTCGGTATCCCAATACCTTGTTCAGTCTCGTTACCAGCAAGTCACTTTACTCATACCGTAATGCATGATCCCGTGATCAACCACGTGATCACATTGAGCTCATTATGATGATGCATTACCGAGTGGGCCCAGAGATACCTCTCCATCATACGGAGTGACAAATCCCAGTCTCGATTCGTGCCAACCCAACAGACACTTTCGGAGATACCTGTAATGTACCTTTATAGTCACCTAGTTACATTGTGACGTTTGGCACACCCAAGGCACTCCTACGGTATCCGGGAGTTGCACAATCTCATGGTCTAAGGAAATGATACTTGACATTCAAAAAAGCTACAGCAAACGAACTACACGATCTTTGAGCTAAGCTTAGGATTGGGTCTTGTCCATCACATCATTCTCCTAATGACGTTATCCCGTTATCAATGACATCCTATGTCCATAGTCAGGAAACCATGACTATCTTTTGATCAACGAGCTAGTCAACTAGAGGCTCACTAGGGACGTGTTGTGGTCTATGTGTTCACACATGTATTACAATTTCCGGATAACACAATTATACCATGAACAATAGACAATTATCATGAACAAAGAAATATAATAATAACCATTTTATTATTGCCTCTAGGGCATATTTCCAACAGTTGTCGCCGCTCTTACGACCTTCTCGTCCACCGCACCGGGATATTTCCCTCGCCGCCACCGTCTACCCTCCTAGATCTGCTTCCACGCCGCCGACAGCCATCGCTACTGTAGCACTGTCAAATTCTCAGCAGATGCATACACGGCACCGCACCAGAGGCGATACTCTTTCATATCTGCTCAACTTAGTTATCGCAATAAGAAAATAGATCGCCACTGCTTTACTGTGATTTGTTGTCCATCACTTAGGATCTTACTTGTTAGTTGAAAGCAAACATTGGTTGCGAAGTTGCCTTTGTCCGGTTTGCACCTTCAGATCCACCATGGCACGCTCAACACTATACTCGCAATGCTTATGGTTTTCCCGTTTTATATTCCACACTAGTTAAATGATAGTAGAATAAATTTCAAAATTGGGCCAGTCGATTTTTAAGAGCTCGCCGGAGTTCACCGAAGGGAAGGAAGGGGCTCGGGTGGGATGGTGGTTGTGGGGGCGGTGGCCTGGTGGTGGTGGGGCCTCACCGAACAGAGAAAACTCAATGCAGGTGGGGGCGGTGGTGGGGGTTGGGGGTGGTGGAGGAACACAGGCGGTGGGGGAGGTTCAGGGGAGGGTGGGGGGATCGGGGCCGGTGGTTCAGCCGGTGGCCCATGCAGTGTTCTGTTGGGGAAGAATCGGAGGCGAGAAAGAAGAAGGATTAGGAGACGTAGGATCTTCATCCAACCACCTGAAATGGTCGACTGACCCAAATGACGAAAGTCACGCGACTTGTATGGAGACATTCCTTTATATTCAGTACCATCATCGTAGCTTCTTAGCACTGCTCCTCAATCCATCAAGCTAAACAACGTGCCACTCATAATTCCAAACTTGTTGCTCAAATACGAATCTGATATGATGTTGATATTACTAAAACAGATAACGTTTAATTGGTCAGCTAATGTTCCTACTTTACTTTCGAAAAGCACATGCACCACATATAGAGAGATAGCAGGGGGTTGCATTCTTAATGCGTTTTGGTTCATCATGTGTGGGCACTAAGCAATGAACATTTTATTATCCAAAATCTGCTTGCTCTTCTTAAGCATGTTCCTCTTCTATTCTTTAATAAGTACTCTCTCCGTTCCTAAATACAAGTCTTTGTATAGATCCCACCATGGACTACATATGGAGCAAAATGAGTGAATCTACACTCTAAAGTGCATATGTATACATCTGTATGTGATCCATAGTGGAAATCTCTACAAATACATATAGTTTGGAATGGAGGGAGTATGATAATAGTATAGTGTGTTCCTTGTAGTGAAGAGGAGCAGGGATATTTGCAGTGTAGACGTCTATTCGGTCGGTTGTGATGGACACTTTCAACTCTTCCAGCCTCTTTGATTCATAGGATTTTGTAAACATAGGAATAGGAATTGTAGTGGCCTGCCCACTTGAATCCTATAAGATTAGCAAGGAAATGCGGGGAGTTGTGTCACCTTTGAGAGTTACACTGATATTAACAGTGTCGCAGCTTCAGTTGTAGAGAGCTGGTATCCAAAGCCTTTGTAGCCGTACCAACAATTGTAGCTCATATTTTGCAGCAAGTTCCACTTTCCCGATTTCACTTGTGATGCTTACAGTTTTCCCGTTATATCTACACTATGATCAGTTTAGCCGCTTTGTGTCGCACTAGCAGCAGTCCACTCTTGAAGCTAAAAAACACACCAATCATAAGTCCAATGCTTACTTCTTCAAATACGAATTGTGATATGATACTGATATTAGTTAACATACACATATTTAATTGGCCAGCTAATGCTCCCACTTGATTTTCCAAATGCACGTGGCCACATATAAAGAGACAACATGGAATTGCATTTCTTTGGGCGTTGTGATTCATCATGAGTGGGCAACCAACATTGTATGCAAAGAAGCGGAACCTCAAGAATATGCTTCCTCTTCTGTTATTTAACATGTTCCTCTTTTGTTATTCTGTATTTAGTACATACAATATGTTCCTTGTCAGGAAGGGAAGCAAGGACATCTGCAGTCAATAACTGATAGAGCTGGAATGTACATGATCGATAGGCTTTTGTAACATCCCAAATTTTCAATTTAGAATGTTATACACTAGATCATCATTGCATATCATATTTACTCGCATTTTGGTTGATCCTAGAAATTCTACGCAACTCAAGGACCCTCGGAGAGAGTTGGGAATTTCCTTATTTTCATATTTGAGTTTTCTCAATTTTTGAAAATAGGATCATTTGATTTTATTTATTTTATCTTCAATTATTTCTATTATAAAAATATGAGAGAGGGAATAAAATGACTTTCCCAAAATAAAGAAATATTGAGGATTTAATAAAAAAATCAAATAAGATTTTATTTCGGTTTTTTTTGCTATTTTATTTGAATTTAGGAAAAATTGCATGTTTTCAAAAATTGCATTTAGAGCCAAAAAATGTTCATCCTATTCTAAATATTTTATTTAGACGGAGAAAATTTGTTTGGGCATTTTTAGATTTTTATTTATTTTTCTAGAATTTTTTTAGTTGCAGCAAAATTGTTTAAAAAACGCGACCCCGCGCCCGACTGGGCCAAGGGCCCAGCCGAGCAGGCCGGCCCAGCCGCCGCCGCCGCCTCTCGCCGGGTCGTTATAGAGTCCCGACCAGCGCCGCCGCCCGAGTTCGGGGAGGACTCCGCCTCCCGAGGCCGACCCCTCCCCCAAGTTGCCTCCCCCACACCCTTTATAACCGCCCCCCCCCTGCAGCCTACACCACCGCCGTCGCCGCCCCCAGCAGCCTACACCGCCGCCGCCGCCGCACGCCGCCCGCGCCGCCTGCCGCCCAGCCGCAGCGTTGGATCCGCCGCCCCGCACCACCCGCCGCCGCCGGAGCCCCGTCGGAGCCCCAAGCCGAGGTAGCTGCCGCCCGGTTTTTGAGAAAAAAACCGTTTTGGTTTTTTTGAAAACCCTAGTTTTTCGTTTTTTAAATAGACAGGTTTTTCTCCGGTTTATTTATTTAGCGAGCGTTCGCTCGTCCATTCGTTTTAACGAACGCGTTCATCGTTTAGTTCCAGTTAACGAACGTTCATTCGTTAATCTGTTCGTCGTTTTCTTTTTCCCGGATTAAATCTGCGATTTTTCTGATCGCGATTTCTGATCCGATATTCGTTCTAGTTTAAATTTGCGCTCGTTTGTTGGAATCAGGTGATTCAAGCGCCTGGAGTTTCATCTCGAAACCTTCTTTCCATTTAACCAACTCAAACAAAATTTTGCCTCAGTAAAATTTGCCCTAGATTCAGATTAGTAAATGAAGCTTGTTTTTTTGCCGTTTGTCTTTTGTTGCTTTGCTCGATTTGATTCTTTTTGCCAACCGGAGTTCTTAAGTTGAACTTTCTGGTTAGATCTCTTATTAGAGTTTACCTATGCATTAGTTGAGTACTTATTGTATGCTTGTTTGTTTGCGATAGAGTACACGGAGTGCGCCGTTGCTACTTCAAATCGCTAGGTTTTGCGGATCATCAGCAAGGCAAGTAACACTTGATCATACTTCCAACTACCCGGTTTTTATTGCATTAGATCAATCGTCACACATTGCATGATTAAGATCTAATTAAATTGTAGGTTTGGGAAGTAGATGAGGTAGTACCTATTACCTGTTGTTATCAAACCTTTGGGAGTTACTTCTACGTTTGCTTATTATGCCATCATATGCTAGTAGACGTGGATTGGGTGAGTGAAATCCATGACAGATGTGAGATTGTTAAATTAATGGTTTATCTAAGGTGGCAACTTAAATACACATCTGGGTGGATTGAGGCACCTGGGTTTTCCAGCAGTTGCCTGTTTTCTTTTGGATCGCCACCCAGGCTCAAAGGGATCATGAGATTATTCATACTAGAAACTTCCGTGTGCAGCCACAAGCTACTATGGGCTCTAGCATGGTTGACTAAGTTGTGCGAACTCTTACAGTGGTAGACTAGCAGATGTAGGGGAAAGTAGGTGTAACGGTCTACCCGATCGTAAGGTGCTAGCACTTCTGAAAGACTATGTCTCGGTCATCCATTTCTCAAACACCATGTAGTGCGAGAAATCAAACGGAGGAGATCGAGTCTTGTGGGGAAAAGTGCGCAAACCTCTGCAGAGTGTATAAACTAATCATGCTTAGTCGTGTCCCCGGTTATGGACATCTTGAGTATCTAGTACTTGGATTATCATGTGAATCTCACCGTGTTACTCTAAAAAAATTTATTTGTTGGGTTGTGTTTAATGATGATGCTTAATTGGGATTGAGAATGTTGTCAACCATTCTCAATGTTTAAAAACTACCATGATAGTTAAATAAAAGTTATTCCTTTGCTGTAGGGAAAAATTGGCTTTACGCAAAACTGTAACCATAGAACTTTCCACCAGCCAAATATGCATGTAGTATAGCCTTATTCTTTTATTACTCTCTATGTGTTACTTTGCCAGCATATTCCATGTGCTGACCCGTTTCGGGCTGCAACGTTAATGTTGCAGACTTTTTAGACGATGATTAAGGTGCTTTTAGGTCGTGGTTCTATACTTAGTGATTCCGTTGGAGTTGATGGACTCACTTATTTTCCAAGCCTTCCGCTGTTATTGTTATTAGATGGCCTTATGCCATATTTATTGTAATAAGTTCTCTTTTGAGACACTCGATGTAATAAGTGTGTGATTGCTACTCTGTTATAAATCCTTCAAGTACTGTGTGGTGTCAGCATTACTGATCCAGGGATGACACCTAAGCACAGAGATTGGACCGTTTGAGGTCTAGTCGCTACAAGATGGTATCAGAGCACACGCTGACTGTTGGACACGACCACTAAGCTAAAGACCTAGATCACTACTCACTCTTCTCATTCTGACTTCTCATCTTTTCTACTCTTTTAGGATGGCGGATGCAAAGAACAAGTTCATGCAACCGGATGAAGATACACCCTTTGGACGCCACTTGAAGGAAGTCACTAGATACCTAAACATCGGAGTACCAAGCTTCACCGGAACCTACAACGCCACTTTACCTGAAGAAGAGCGCTGGATGATTCAAGTTCAAGTTCTAGGAAGGACGTTCATGCTAGTCACTGAGCCCATAGAGTTTTCTTTTGATGCACCAACATGGAGTCTAGGAAAGAGCATGGCAGCTCACATCGCCATGGGACGCATTGGAGAAGTTTACCGCAATGATCTCAAGGATACTATCTACCAGATTTGTGGGCGTCGAGATGAGCACTGGGAGATGATCAGCACCAGGAAGGATAGATCAGTTGCAGCTTTTATTCAGGAGTTAAACCAGCACATTCGACGTCAGGAGAACCAGATGTGCGCCGACATGATAGATCTGAAGAAGGCTAGGACAAGAATCAAGGAACTGGAGGAAGAACTCAAGGCTACACATGAAGATTATGAAGAGGAAATCGAAGTATTAGTGGAGAAGAATGATGATCTGATCAAGAAGATTGGAATATTCATGGGAGGACCTACACCAGTAGAAGAAGACGAAGAACCCAAGGAAATTCGCCCAAAAGACTACATCATCATCGACGACACTGACTCGGATCCAGATGATAGCGATGATGACTATGTTGATGAAGCTGGAGCGGATATCATGGAGTCTGCAACTGAAAATATTTCTAGTAGACCACCCCAACAGTAGTAGTAGTCCACCATGTAAATATAGTAGTCCGAGCACTTTTGCGATAGTTAGATCGATTGTATGCCCTTGTTTGATTAAATGAAGTGAATTGTTTGCTTTTGCCTCATGTGCATATGGGTAGTGTTTTCTCTCTAGACCCCTCTCTATTCTTAAATCTCATTTTTTCTAAACCCTCAGATGCCTCCGAGACGTGACCCCGGATTTACCTTCCCATCGAAGCTCACCCAGTTAATCCAGCAGAACACATTGATGCAGTTGCTAGTCCAGAATCAAAATCATGGGAACAACAACAACAACCCACCACCACCACCACATGTTGATCACCTAGCCCGTTTTCTTAGGCTGAATCGGCCTGTGTTTTCCAGTAGCACCGAGCTGATAATAGCAGATGATTGGCTCCGCAAGACAGCAAGGGAGTTGACCACCGCAAGATGCACGGATGCGGAAAAGGTGAAGTTTGCCGCACATCAGCTTGAAGGACCCGCAGCATCATGGTGGGAGAATTTCACAGCCACTTTCCCTGTCGACACTGTCACGTGGGATCAGTTTCAGCAGGCTTTTCGAACTGCCCATGTTTCAGCAGGAGCTATGGCCATGAAGAAGCGAGAATTTCGCAACTTGCACCAAGGAGGACGGACAGTTGGCCAGAATGTGGAGGACTTTAGTAAGCTAGCACGTTATGCCCCTGATGACGTTGCTACGGATGCAGCTAAGCAGGATAAGTTTCTGGAAGGACCGAATGATGAGTTGAGCATGCAGTTGATGATAGCAACCTTCAACAACTACTAGGAGTTGGTAGATCGTGCTCTCATGATTGAAGGGAAGTAGCAGCAGATTGAGAATCGCAAGAGGAAGTATGGACAAGGGAAGTACAATTCTGGAGCTCAGCAGAAGCCACGATTTACCCCTAGATCGGGAGGACATTTTCAACATACCCATGGAGGAGGTAGCTCGCACAATCACAATGGCACCAAGAATAGTAATGGGAATGGAGGAAGCAACGGCCAGAACCGCACCAACCCATCAACCCCAGCCAAGAGAGACCTAAGCCAAGTCACTTGTTTTAAGTGCCAGAAATCAGACATTATGCCAATGAATGTCCTGAATCCCAGAATGGAAATGGCAATGGAAGCTCTGGGAAGAAGCCGAACCCTTTCAACAGGGGACAGGTGAACCACGTTAACGTGGAGGAGGTTGAAGAGCAGCCGGATGCAGTAATCGGTAAGTTTTTGGTTAAGTCATTTACTGCACTCGTTCTTTTTGATACTGGTGTATCGCATTCATACATATCAAGGGGATTTGTGGATAAGTATAACCTGCCCACCAAAGTTCTTAGAACACCTATGTTAGTAAGCTCACCAGGGGCGGAGTATATGGCTAGCCAAGGATGTATTCAAGTGCCATTGAGTATAGGTAGGCATGTGTTTCCCTCGAATTTGATCATTTTGGAATCACAAGGATTGGATGTAATTCTGGGTATGGATTGGCTGTCGATGTATGGAGGAAACATCGATTGTGCCAGTAAGTCGAACCTGCTTGCCACCCCAGAAGGGAGAAGGATCAAGTGTGTATCCCGACATGTGCCGAAGAGGACTCAAGTAAATTGTTTAACAGGAGTTGTGCAGGAGGAAGTACCATGGTGAAGGATTTCCCGGATGTATTTCCAGAAGAATTGCCAGGCATGCCACTGGATAGAGACATTGAGTTTTTGATTGAGCTTTTGCCAGGCACAAGGCCTATATCTAAGAGACCATATAGGATGCCCACAAAGGATTTGGTGGAGATTAAGAAGCAGATTAAGGAGTTACTGGATAAAGGTTATATTTGCCCAAGTTCTTCGCCTTGGGGATCGCTAGTACTTCTAGTGGAGAAGAAGGATGGGTCGTTAAGGATGGTTGTTGATTATCGATGATTGAATGAAGTAACCATCAAGAACAAGTACCCACTACCGATGATCAATGATCTGTTTGATCGATTGCAAGGAGCTAAGGTATTTTCCAAGATCGATCTGCGATCAGGATATCACCAGTTGAAGATTCGAGAACAGGATATACCTAAGACGGCTTTTACCACCAGGTATGGGCTGTATGAGTATACCGTTATGTCATTTGGTCTGACTAACGCACCTGCATATTTTATGAACATGATGAACAAGGTGTTTATGGAGTTTTTGGACAAGTTTGTCGTAGTGTTCATTGATGATATCCTAGTTTACTCGAAGAATGAAGAGGAGCATAAGGAGCATTTGCGTTTGGTTCTTGGAAAGCTCAGAGAACATCAATTATATGCCAAGTTTAGCAAATGTGAGTTTTGGTTGAAGGAAGTTAGATTACTCGATAACGTTATATCTGGAGAAGGTATAGCAGTAGACCCCACTAAGGTTGATACTGTGACAAATTGGGAAGCCCCAACAACAGTTGGAGAAATCCAGAGTTTTCTTGGACTCGCGGGATACTACCGGAGGTTTATTGAGAATTTCTTGAAGATTGCAAAGCCTATGACGGAGTTGTTGAAAAAGGATACCAATTTCATATGGACTGAGGAATGTGAGGCCAGTTTCCAGGAGTTGAAGAAACGTTTGGTTACATCACCCGTGTTGATTTTGCCAGATCAGACCAAGGATTATGAGGTGTATTGTGATGCTTCACGTCGAGAACTTGGAGCAGTACTTATGAAGGAAGGAAGAGTTGTTTCATATGCCTCAGGACAGCTTAAGCCTCATGAGTTAAATTATGCTATACATGATTTGGAGTTAGCAGCCATAGTGCATGCATTGAAAACCTGGAGACACTTTGTCATTGGAAACCATTATGAGGTGTACACGGATCACAAGAGTTTGAAGTATGTTTTCACGCAGAAGGAGTTGAACCTCAGGCAAAGGAGATGGTTGGAGCTCATCAAGGATTATGATATGAGATTGCATTATCACCCCGAAAAGGCTAACGTAGTATCTGACGCGTTGAATCGTAAAAGCCATGTCAACACACTGATAACGGGAGATTTACCAAGGGAGTTAGCCGAAAATCTTTGAGAGCTATGTTTGGAAATTGTACCAAGAGGTTATGTAGCAGCATTGGAGATTCAGTCTACTTTGATGGATAAGATCAGAGACGCCCAGAAGACTGACAAGGAGATTGCCGCTATAAAGGAGAAAATGAGCAAAGGAAAAGCTAAGGGATTTCGTGAAGATGAGCACGATACCTTATGGTTTGAAGGCCGTGTTTATGTGCCTAATGATCCGGAGATCAGGAAGTTAATTCTGCAAGAGGCCCATGATTCACCATATTCGATTCACCCAGGAAATACCAAGATGTATTTGGATTTGAAGGATACTTTCTAGTGGACCGGAATGAAGAAGGATATTGCAGAATATGTAGCAGTTTGTGATGTATGTCAGAGAGTAAAGGCAGAGCATCGGAAGCCAGCAGGATTGCTACAGCCATTGCCAATACCCGAATGGAAGTGGGATAAGTTAGGCATGGATTTTATTACAGGTTTACCCAGAACTCGTTTAGGCTATGACTCGATTTGGGTTGTAGTCGATCGTTTGACAAAGGTAGCTCATTTCATTCCAGTGAAGACTACCTATACCAGTGCAAAGTTGGCAAAGATATACATGACCAGAATCATATGTCTGCATGGAGTTCCAAGGAGCATTGTATCAGATAGAGGAACCCAATTTACCTCAAAGTTCTGGAATCAGTTGCATGAAACCTTAGGTACCAGACTAGAGTTTAGCACAGCTTTCCATCCGCACACAGATGGACAGACCGAGAGAGTCAACCAGATTTTGGAGGATATGTTGAGAGCTTGTGCGCTAGATTATGGATCTAGTTGGGACGAGAATTTGCCATATGCAGAGTTCTCTTACAACAATAGTTATCAATCCAGTTTGAAGATGGCCCCTTTCGTAGCCTTGTACGGAAGGAGGTGCAGGACCCCATTGTCATGGGATGAAGTTGGAGACCACCAGTTGTTTGGACCGGATCTGATTAAGGATTCTGAACAGAAAGTGAAAGTGATTCGCGATAGGCTCAAGGTAGCTCAATCCAGGCAGAAGAGCTATGCAGATTCAAAACGCAAGGAGACAGTTTATGAAGTCGGAGACCAAGTTTATCTTTGAGTATCTCTACTTCGAGGAGTTAAGCGCTTTGGAGTTAAGGGAACGTTAGCGCCACGTTTTGTAGGCCCATACAAAGTTGTGGAGCGTATGGCAGAAGTAGCCTATAAGTTGGAATTGCCTGAAGGATTGTCAGGAGTTCACGACGTGTTCCACGTTTCCCAGTTGAAAAAGTGCCACGCAGAGATGGCTGATATACCACTGAGAGATACAGTGCCGCTAGAAGCGATTCAGTTGGACAGTGATTTGACCTATGAGGAGAAACCAGTTAAGATTCTAGAGTATGCCAGCCGAGTCACCCGTAGCAAAGTTATCAAGTTTTGTAAAGTTCAGTGAAGCCACCACACGGAAGATGAAGCCACCTGGGAACGAGAGGAAGACTAGCTGAAGGACCACCCTCACCTATTTTCTAGCCAACCCGAATCTCGAGGGCGAGATTCATCTTAAGGGGGGTAGGTTTGTAACATCCCAAATTTTCAATTTGGAATGTTATACACTAGATCATCATTGCATATCATATTTCCTCGCATTTTGGTTGATCCTAGAAATTCTACGCAACTCAAGGACCCTCGGAGAGAGTTGGGAATTTCCTTATTTTCATATTTGAGTTTTCTCAAATTTTGAAAATAGGATCATTTTATTTTATTTATTTTATCTTCAATTATTTCTATTATAAAAATATGAGAGAGGGAATAAAATGACTTTCCCAAAATAAAGAAATATTGAGGATTTAATAAAAAATCAAATAAGATTTTATTTTGGTTTTATTTGCTATTTCATTAGAATTTAGGAAAAATTGCACGTTTTCAAAAATTGCATTTAGAGCAAAAAAATGTTCATCCTCTTCTAAATATTTTATTTAGATGGAGAAAATTTGTTTTGGCATTTTTAGATTTTTATTTATTTTTCTAGAATTGTTTTAGTGGCAGCGAAATTGTTTAAACAACGTGACCCCGCGCCCGACTAGTCCAAGGGCCCAGCCGAGCAGGCTGGCCCAGCCGTCGCCGCCTCTCGCCGGGTCGGGACAGAGTCCCGACCAGCGTCGCCGCCGCCCGAGTCCGGGGAGGACTCCGCCTCCCGAGGCCGACCCCTCCCCCAAGTTGCCTTCCCCGCCCCCTTTATAACCGTCGCCGCCCCCTGCAGCCCGCACCGCCGCCGCCGCCCCACGCCTCCAGCACCGCCACCTCACGCCGCCTACCGCCGCCGCCGCGCCGTAGCCGCCCCGCCGCAGCGTCGGATCCGCCGCCCGCCGCCCGGCACAATCCGCCGCCGCTGGAGCCCCGCCGGAGCCTCGCCGGAGCCCCGAGCCGATGTAGCTGCCCCCGGTTTTTGAGAAAAAAATTGTTTCGGTTTTTTTGAAAACCCTAGTTTTTCGTTTTTTAAAATAGACCGGTTTTTCTCCGGTTTATTTATTTAGCGAGCGTTCGCTCATTCGTTCAGTTTAATGTACACGTTCACCGTTTAGTTCCAGTTAATGAACGTTCGTTTGTTAATCTGTTCGTCGTTTTCTTTTTCCGGATTAAATCCGCGATTTCTGATCCGATGTTCGTTCTACTTTAACTTTTCGCTCGTTTGTCGGAATCAGGTGATTCAAGCGCCTGGAGTTTTGTCTCGAAACCTTCTTTCCGTTTAACCAACTCAAACAAAAAAAATTCTCAGTAAAATTTGCCCTAGATTCAGATTAGTAAACGAAGCTTGTTTCTTTTGCCATTTGTCTTTCGTTGCTTCCTTCGATTTGATTCTTTTTGCCAACCGGAGTTCTTAAGTTGAACTTTCTGGTTAGATCTCTTATTCGAGTTTACCTGTGCATTAGTTGAGTACTTATTGTATGTTTGTTTGTTTGCGATAGAGTACCCGGAGTGCGCCGCTTGCTATTTCGAATCGCTAGGTTTTGTGGATCATCAGCAAGGCAAGTAACACTTGATCATACTTCCAACTACCCAGTTTTTATTGCATTAGATCAATCCTCACACATTGCATCATTAGGATCTAATTAAATTGTGGGTTTGGGAAGTAGATGAGGTAGTACCTATTACCTGTTGTTATCAAACCTATGGGAGTTACTTCTACGTTTGCTTATTATGCCATGCTATGCTAGTAGACGTGGATTGGGTGAGTGAAATCCATGACAGATGTGAAATTGTTAAATTAATGATTTATCTAAGGTGGCAACTTAAATACACATCTTGGTGGATTGAGGCACCTGGGTTTTTCAGCGATTGCCTGTTTTCTTTTGGATCGCCACCCAGGCTCAAAGGGATCATGAGATTATTCATACTAGAAACTTCTGTGTGCAGCCACAAGCTACTATGGGCTCTAGCATAGTTGACTAAGTTGTGTGAACTCTTACAGTGGTAGACTAACAGATGTAGGGGAAAGTAGGTGTAACGGTCTACCCGATCGTAAGGTGCTAGCACTTCTGAAAGACTATGTCTCGGCCATCCGTTTCTCAAACACCATGTAGTGCGAGAAATCAAAAGGAGGAGATCGAGTCTTGTGGGGAAAAGTGCGCAAACCTCTGCAGAGTGTATAAATTAATCATGGTTAGTCGTGTCCCCGATTATGGACATCTTGAGTATCTAGTACTTGGATTATCATGTGAATCTCATCATGTTACTCTAAAAAATTAATTTGTTGGGTTTTGTTTAATGATGATGCTTAATTGGGATTGAGAATGCTGTCAACCATTCTCAATGTTTAACAACTACCATGATAGTTAAATAAAAGTTATTCCTTTGCAGTAGGGAAAAATTGGCTTTACGCAAAACTGTAACCATAGAGCTTTCCACCAGCCAAATATGCATGTAGTATAGCCTTATTCTTTCATTACTCTCTATGTGTTACTTTGCCAGCATATTCCATGTGCTGACCCATTTCGGGCTGCAACGTTAATGTTGCAGACTTTTCAGACGACGATTAAGGTGCTTTTAGGTCGTGGTTCTATACTCAGTGATGCTGTTAGAGTTGATGGACTCACTTATCTTCCAAACCTTCCGTTGTTATCGTTATTAGATGGCCTTATGCCATACTTATTGTAATAAGTTCTCTTTTGAGACACTCGATGTAATAAGTGTGTGATTGCTACTCTATTATAAATCCTTCAAGTACTGTGTGGTGTCAGCATTACTGATCCAGGGATGACACCTGAGCACAGAGATTGGACTGTTTGAGGTCTGGTCGCTACAACTTTCAATTGGTAGCGGCAATACAACACCGTATTTCTAGCCAGTTCCACTTTCCCGATTTATATATGCTGGTTATGGTGTACCCCTTTTATGTACACTATGATATGTCTAGTTGTTGTGTGCTCTTGGTATCATGGTTTGGAAATAAACTCTCTATACAGTATATATTATGAACCTATCATCTACCAACTATCCTTACTTCTGTAGCCTATTATTTGTGTACTTGTGCCAAATTATATTAATGCACGCACCATATTACAGCACACATGGGCTCTCTCATCAAAATCTAGTGATAGCACACAAGGGTTACCGGGAGCCCCTATATTAGAATATCCTCTGCATTATGAAGATAATCTGACTACTATTTATGTTTTCATGCTTCTCAGATATTATACGTAATCACAGTGAATATCATAATCGGTGCATCAGAAGAATATTGTGGAACACTGCAACGACTTACAAAATTGGCACCAAGGCATTGAGTGCCATTCTGGATGCAATGAAACTCATACGCTCCCCACCTGCAGATTCTTGTTCAGAATATGATCCTAATAACTATTCTGACCTCAAGGAGTCGAAGGAAGATGGCATGTCCTATTCACCTAGCAAGGTGCATGTTCTAATTTGGCAAGGTTTTATTCATTGCGCGTAGCTTGCATAAGGTGTCTTGCATTTCTTCTACTCTGGTGTGCCGCCATATGCTTAGTTTACTCATCATATATGTCAAGATGCCATGCCCATCCATTATCAATACATATTCCATCTGTCATATGATACATCCATTTTGCATCATGCTTTTATATCGATATTTATTGCATTATGGGCTGTTATTACACATTATGTCACAATACTTATGCCTATTCTCTCTTATTTTACAAGGTTTACATAAAGAGGGAGAATGCCGGCAGCTGGGATTCTAGGCTGGAAAAGGAGCAAATATTAGAGACCTATTCTGCACAGTTCCAAAAGTCCTGAAACTTCATGGAAGTCATTTTCAGAATATATAAAAAATACTGAGCTCAAGAATTTCACCAGGGGGCACACCCTGCCCACGAAGGTGGGAGGCGCGCCCTACTCCCTTGGGCGCGTCCCCTACCTCGTGGGCCCCCTGGTGGCCCTCCGATGACCATCTTCTACTATATGGAGTCTTTCGATGAGGAAAAAATCATAATCAATCTTTCCGGACGAGACTCCGCCGCCACGAGGCGAAACCTTGGCGGAACCAATCTAAGGCTCTGGCGGAGCTGTTCTGCGGGGAAACTTCCCTCTGGGAGGGGGAAATCATCGCCATCGTCATCACCAACGCTCCTCTCATCGGGAGAGGGCAATCTCCATCAACATCTTCACCAGCACCATCTCCTCTCAAAACCCTAGTTCATCTCTTGTATCCAATTCTTGTCTCCAAGTCCGGGATTGGTACATGTGGGTTGCTAGTAGTGTTAATTACTCCTTGTAGTTGATGCTAGTTGGTTTATTTGGTGGAAGATCATATGTTCAGATCCTATATGCATATTAATACCCCTCTGATTATGAACATGAATATGCTTTGTGAGTAGTTACGTTTGTTCCTGGGGACATGGGAGAAGTCTTGCTATTAGTAGTCATGTGAATTTGGTATTCGTTCGATATTTTGATGAGATGTATGTTCTCTCTCCTCTAGTGGTGTCATGTGAACGTTGACTACATGACACTTCACTGTTATTTGGGCCTAGAGGAAGGCATTGGGAAATAATAAGTAGATGATGGGTTGCTAGAGTGACAGAATCTTAAACCCTAGTTTATGCGTTGCTTCGTAATGGGCTGATTTGGATCCATATGTTTCATGCTATGGTTAGGTTTACCTTAATACCTTTGTTGTAGTTGCGGATGCTTGCAATAAAGGTTAATCATAAGTGGGATGTTTGTCCAAGTAAGGGCAGCACCCAAGCACCGGTCCACCCACATATCAGATTATCAAAGTACCGAACGCAAATCATATGAACATGATGAAAACTAGCTTGACGATATTACTATGTGTCCTCGGGAGCGCTTTACATCATATAAGAGTTTGTCCAGGCTTGTCCTTTGCTACAAAAAGGATTGGGCCACCTTGCTGCACCTTATTTACTTTTATTACTTGCTACTCGTTACAAATTATCCTATCACAAAACTATATGTTACCTATTATTTTAGTGCTTGCAGAGAATACCTTGCTGAAAACCGCTTATCATTTCCTTTTGCTCCTTGTTGGGTTCGACACCCTTACTTATCGAAAGGACTACGATAGATCCCCTATACTTGTGGGTCATCAAGACTCTTTTCTGGTGCCGTTGCCGGGGAGCGAAGCGCCTTTGGTAGGTGGAATTTGGAAAGGAAAAATTTATAAAGTGTGTTGAAATTTACTGTCACTTGTTACTATGGAAAGTAATCCTCTGAGGGGCTTGTTCAGGGTATCTTCACCCCGACGAGTAGAGCAAAGAGTTGCTCCTCAACCTACTGAACCTACTGAAAATGAAAATGTTTGCTTTGAGATTCCTACGGGTATGTTAGAAAAACTGCTAGCTAATCCTTTTGCAGGAGATGGAACAAAGCATCCCGATGAGCACCTAATATATGTTGATGAAGTTTGTGGATTATTTAAGCTTGCAGGTGTACCTGGAGATGTTATTAAGAAGAAGGTCTTCCCTTTATCTTTGAAGGGATATGCATTAACATGGTATAGGCTATGTGATGATACGGGGTCATGGAACTACAAACGATTGAAATTGGAATTTCATCAGAAGTTTTATCATATGCATCTTGTTCATCGTGATCGCAATTATATATATAATTTTTGGCCTCGCGAAGGAGAAAGCATCTCTCAAGCTTGGGGGAGGCTTAAATCAATGTTATATTCATGCCCCAATCATGAGCTCTCAAGAGAAATGATTATTCAAAATGTATATGCTCGGCTTTCTGATAACAATCGCACCATGCTCGATACTTCTTGTGCTGGCTCTTTTATGATAAAGACTATTTAATTCAAATGGGATTTATTGGAAAGAATTAAACGCAACTCTGAAGATTGGGACCTCAACGAAGGTAAGGAATCAGGTATGACACCTAAGTTTGATTGTGTTAAATCTTTTATGGATACCGATGTTTTCTGTAAATTTAGCACTAAATACGGACTTGACTCTGAGATAGTAGCTTCTTTCTGTGAATCTTTTGTTTCTTATGTTGATCTCCCTAGGGAGAAGTGGTTTAAATATCATCCTCCCATAGAAGTAAAAGTAGCTGCACCTATTAAAGTTGAAGAAAAGATTATCACTTATAATGATCCTACTGTTCCTACTTCTTATGTTGAGAAACCACATTTCCCTGTTAGGATAAAGGATCATGCTAAAGCTTCAACTATGGTTCGTAAAAGCAATATTAGAACTTATACACCTCCTGAGCAAATTAAAGTTGAACCTAATATTGCTATTGTTAAAGATCTCTTGTCTGATAATATTGATGGGCATGTTATTCATTTCCGTGATGAGACTGCTAGAATTGCTAAACCTTGTGCTAAAGATAAACCTAGATCTTTGGTAGGCATGCCTGTTATTTCTGTTAAAATAGGAGATCATTGTTATCATGGCTTATGTGATATGGGTGCCAGTGCTAGTGCAATATGTATTGACCTATATAGACAAATTATGCATGATATTGCACTTGTTGAGTTAGAAGATATTGATGTCACAATTAAACTTGCCAATATAGATAATATTTCACCAATTGGAATTGTTAGAGATGTTGAAGTCTTGTGTGGGAAAACTAAATACCCTGCTGATTTTCTTGTTCTTGGCTCCCCACAAGATATCTTTTGTCCCATTTTTTTTGGTAGACCCTTCTTGAACATAGTTAATGCTAAGATAGATTGCAAAAAGGGTGTTGTTACTATTGGTTTAGGGGATATGTCTCATGAGTTCAACTTTTCTAAATTTTGTAGACAACACCGTGAAGAGGAATTGCTTAGTAAAGATGAAATTATTGGTCTTGCTTCTATTTCCATACCTCCTAGTGATCCTTTAGAACAATATTTGCTAGACCATGAAAATGATATGTTTATGAATGAAAGAAGGGAAATAGATGAAGTATTCTTTAAACAGGAACCCATCCTGAAACACAATTTACCTTTTGAAATCCCACGAGATCCTCCTCCACCCAAGGGTGATCCCGTGTTTGAGCTTAAACCGTTACCTGATACTCTTAAATATGCTTATCTTGATGAGAAAAAGATATACCCTATTATTATTAGTGCTAACCTTTCAGAGCATGAAGAAGAAAGATTATTGAAAACTCTGAAGAAGCACCATGTTGCTATTGGATATACTCTTGATGATCTTAAGGGAATTCGTCCCACTTTGTGTCGACACAAAATAAATTTGGAGGAAGATGCCAAACCAGTTCGTGATCATCAATGACGGCTGAATCCTAAGATGAAGGAAGTGGTAAGAAAGGAAATACTAAAGCTTCTTGAGGCAGGTATAATTTATCCCGTTGGTGATAGTCAGTGGGTAAGTCTTGTCCATTGTGTCCCTAAGAAGGGAGGTATTACTATCGTTCCTAATGATAAAGATGAGTTGATCCTGCAAAAAATTGTTACAGGTTATAGGATGGTAATTGATTTCCGCAAATTAAATAAAGCTACTAAAAAATATCATTACCCCTTACATTTTATCGATCAAGTGCTAGAAAGATTATCCAAACATACACATTTTTGCTTTCTAGATGGTTATTCTGGTTTCTCTCAAATACATGTGTCAGCCAATGATCAATCAAAGACTACTTTTACTTGCCCTTTTGGTACTTTTGCTTATAGACGTATGCCTTTTGGTTTATGTAATGCACTTGCTACCTTTCAAAGATGCATGATGGCTATATTCTCTGACTTTTGTGAAAAGATTTGTGAGGTTTTCATGGACGATTTTTCCGTCTATGGATCCTCTTTTGGTGATTGCATAAGCAACCTTGATCGAGTTTTGCAGAGATGTGAAGAAACTAATCTTGTCTTGAATTGGGAAAAGTGCCACTTTATGGTTAATGAGGGTATTGTCTTGGGGCATAAAGTTTCTGAAAGAGGTATTGAAGTTGATAAAGCCAAGGTTGATGCTATTGAAAAGATGCCATGTCCCAAGGACATCAAAGGTATAAGAAGTTTCCTTGGTCACGCCGGTTTTTATAGGAGGTTCATTAAGGACTTCTCAAAAATTTCTCGGCCTCTGACTAATTTATTACAAAAAGATACACCATTTGTTTTTTATGATGATTGCGTAGAAGCATTTGAAATACTTAAGAAAGCATTGATCTCTGCACCTATTGTTCAGCCACCTGATTGGAATTTACCTTTGAAATTATGTGTGATGCTAGTGATTATGCTGTAGGTGCTGTTCTAGGGCAAAGAGTTGATAAGAAATTAAATGTTATTCAATATGCTAGTAAAACTCTAGACAATGCTCATAGAAATTATGCTACTACTGAAAAAGAATTCTTAGCAGTTGTATTTGCTTGTGATAAGTTTAGACCATATATTGTTGATTCTAAAGTAACTATTCACACTGATCATGCTGCTATTAAATATCTCATGGAAAAGAAAGATGCTAAACCTGGACTTATTAGATGGGTTCTCTTGCTACAAGAATTTGATTTGCATATTATTGATAGAAAGGGAGCTAAGAACCCCGTTGCAGACAACTTGTCTAGGCTAGAGAATGTTCTTGATGACCCAGTACCTATTGATGATAGCTTTCCTGATGAACAATTAAATGTCATAAATGCTTCTCATACTGCTCCATTGTATGCTGATTATGCTAATTACATTGTTGCTAAATTTATACCACCTAGCTTTACATACCAGAAAAAGAAAAGGTTCTTCTATGATTTGAGACATTACTTTTAGGATGACCCACATCTTTATAAAGAAGGAGTAGATGGTATTATTAGACGTTGTGTACCTGAGCAGGAACAGGAACAGATCCTACGCAAGTGTCACTCCGAGGCTTATGGAGGACACCATGCTGAAGATAGAACTGCACACAAGGTATTGCAATCCGGTTTTTATTGGCCTACTCTCTTCAAGGATGCCCGTAAGTTCGTCTTGTCTTGTGATGAATGTCAAAGATTTGGTAATATTAGTAGACGTCAAGAAATGCCTATGAACTATTCAGTTGTTATTGAACCATTTGATGTTTGGGGCTTTGATTATATGGGACCTTTTCCTTCCTCTAATGGATATACACATATTTTAGTTGCTGTTGATTACGTTACTAAGTGGGTAGAAGCTATTCCAACTAGTAGTGCTGATCATAACACCTCTATTAAGATGCTTAAAGAAGTTATTTTTCCAAGGTTTGGAGTCCCTAGATATTTAATGACTGATGGTGGTTCACATTTTATTCATGGTGCTTTCCGTAAAATGCTTGGTAAATATGATGTTAATCATAGAATTGCATCTGCTTATCACCCACAGTCTAGTGGTCAAGTAGAATTGAGAAACAGAGAACTCAAATTAATTTTGCAGAAGACTGTTAATAGATCTAGAAAGAATTGGTCCAAGAAACTTGATGATGCATTATGGGCCTATAGAACTGCATATAAAAATCCTATGGGTATGTCTCCGTATAAAATGGTTTATGGAAAAGCATGTCACTTACCTCTTGAACTAGAACATAAGGCTTATTGGGCTATTAAAGAGCTCAATTATGATTTCAAACTTGCCCGTGAGAAGAGGTTATTTGACATTAGCTCACTTGATGAATGGAGAACCCAAGCCTGCGAAAATGCCAAGTTGTTCAAGGAAAAAGTCAAAAGATGGCATGACAAAAGAGTACAAAAGCATGAGTTTAATGTAGGTGATTATGTATTATTATAAAACTCTCGTTTAAGATTTTTTGCAGGAAAACTTCTCTCTAAATGGGATGGTCCTTACGTTATCGAGGAGGTCTATCGTTCCGGTGCCATAAAAATCAACAACTTCGAAGGCACAAATCCGAAGGTGGTGAACGGTCAAAGAATTAAACATTATATCTCAGGTAATCCTATAAATGTTGAAACCAATGTTATTGAAACCATAACCCCGGAGGAATACATAAGGGACACTTTCCGGAATGTTTCAGACTCCGAAAAGGAATAGGTATGTGGTACAGTAAGTAAACCGACTCCAAAACAGTTCTAATGGCAATTTTCTTCCATTTTGGAATATTTAGAAAAATAGAAAAATAAGAAGCAGTCCGGAAAGGACACGAGGGCTCCACGAGGGTGGAGGGCGCGCCCCCCTACCTCGTGGGCACCTCGTGTGCTCTCCGGACTCCGTTTTCTTACACGTCACGTATTTTGGTCGGTAAAAATTCATTATATAATCTCTCGGAGGTTTTGACTCCCGTATCACGCAATTATCCTCTGTTTGTGTTTCGAGCTGTTGCTATTGCAGATTAGAGCAAGATGTCTTCGCAAGAGTCGGTCGGGGAGAGTCGGGTGTCTCATCCAGCACCGAGATCAATGACAAACAAAAATGTTGACCACTTTGGGCCAGCAACGGAGGAAGAGATGGAGGCTGATTTGAAGAGGATAGATGCCATGGAGGAGGATCAAGAAGTCACTTCATGCTTCCGAGCTGGATTCACAATGGGGGAACTGCAGAGCTCGGCTATTACAAACTCGGTTATCCCTTCCAATGTTAGATTTCTTTCTTATGAGAATATGAAAAAGAGTGTCACTGGTTCTCCCGCAGCTATGCAGCACCCTTGGGTGCAGGGAGCTTTGGCTGTTATAGGAAAACTTCAAAAGGAAATAATGGACCTCAAGCAGCAAGTTAATAAGCTCGAGGAGGAGAATCGTATCCTAAGGGGCATCATCACCAAGAATATCACATCACCATCCCCGAAAAGAGAGACATAATCACATGGGTATGGGCACTCCCCTTGGCAACTGCCAAGCTTGGGGGAGTGCCCCGGTATCATATCACCATCACTTCTATCTTTACCGTTTTTCTCAGTTCGATCCTTTTGATAATATCTTGATCTAGTAGAATAAAAGCTTTTAGTATGATCTAGTTGTGAGTTTTGCTTTATGATCCTTCTATGTAATTGAGTCTGTGAGCTATATATAATAAAGATTAGTGTTGAGTCAAGGGCTTGATTATTTTTCCATGATCTTGAGTGAATAAAAGAAAAGAGAAAGAATAAAAAGGAAATAAAAGAGATCATGTGGATCTTATGGAGAGTAATGAGCTCACATAGAAAGAGTATGATGAATAAAAGTTGTTGAGAGTTGACAAACATAGTTTTGGTCATCGTTGCAATTAATAGGATGTAATAAAGAAAGAGAGGTCTTCACATATAAATATACTATTTTGGACATCTTTTGTGATTGTGAGCACTCATTAAAATATGACATGATAAAGAGTTGACGTTGGACAAGGAAGACAACCTAATGGGTTATGTTTTCTTACATCTGAGATAAATTATATTGTCATGGATCATCCAACATGATTGAGCTTGCCTTTCCCCCTCATGCTAGCCAAATTCATCGCATGAAGTAGAGATACTACTTGTGCTTCCAAACACCCTTAAACCAGTTTTGCCATGGGAGTCCACCATACCTACCTATGGATTGAGTAAGATCCTCCAAGTAAGTTGTCATTGGTGCAAGCAATAAAAATTGCTCTCTAAATATGTATGACTTATTAGTGTGGGAGAAAATAAGCTTTATACGATTGTGTGATATGGAAGAAATAAAAGCGACGGACTGCATAATAAAGGTCCATATCACAAGTGGCAATATAAAGTGACGTTCTTTCGCATTAAGATTTTGTGCATCCAACCATAAAAGCGCATGACAACCTCTGCTCCCCTCTGCGAAGGCCCTATCTTTTACTTTTATCTCCTGCCTTACATAAGAGTCATGGTGATCTTCACCCTTCCTTTTTACATTTTATCTTTTGGCAAGCACAACATGTTGGAAAGATCCTGGTATATATGGCTAATTGGATGTGAGTTTTCATGAACTATTATTGTTGACATTACCCTTGAGGTAAAACGTTGGGAGGCAAAACTATAAGCCCCTATCTTTCTCTGTGTCCGATTAAAACTCCATACCCATAAGTATTGCGTGAGTGTTAGCAATTGTGAAAGACTATATGATAGTTGAGTATGTGGACTTGCTGAAAAGCTCTTATATTGACTCTTTCCTATGTTATGATAAATTGCAATTGCTCCAATGACTGAGATTATAGTTTGTTAGTTTTCAATGAAGTTTATGATTCATACTTGAAATTGTGATTGAATTGTTACTCTAGCATAAGAGATCATATGACAAGAATTATATAAGTTGATGTTCTAAGAATGATCATGATGCCCTCATGTCCGTATTTTATTTTTATCGACACCTCTATCTCTAAACATGTGGACATATTTTTCGATTTCGGCTTTCGCTTGAGGACAAGCGAGGTCTAAGCTTGGGGGAGTTGATACGTCCATTTTGCATCATGCTTTTATATCAATATTTATTGCATTATGGGCTGTTATTACACATTATGTCACAATACTTATGCCTATTCTCTCTTATTTTACAAGGTTTACATAAAGAGGGAGAATGCCGGCAGCTAGGATTCTGGGCTGGAAAAGGAGCAAATATTAGAGACCTATTCTGCACAGCTCCAAAAGTCCTGAAACTTCACGGAAGTCATTTTCAAAATATATAAAAAATACTGAGCGCAAGAAGTTCACCAGGGGGGCCACACCCTGCCCATGAGGGTGGGGGCGCACCCTACCCCCCTAGGCGCGCCCCCTAACTCGTGGGCCCCCTGGTGGCCATCCGATGACCATATTCTGCTATATGGACTCTTTCGATGAGGAAAAAAATCATAATCCATCTTTCCGGACGAGACTCCGCCGCCACGAGACGGAACCTTGGCAGAACCAATCTAGGGCTCTGGCAGAGCTGTTCTGCTGGGGAAACTTCCCTTCGGGAGGGGGAAATCATCACCATCGTCATCACCAACGCTCCTCTCATCGGGAGAGGGCAATCTCCATCAACATCTTCACCAGCACCATCTCCTCCCAAAACCCTAGTTCATCTCTTGTATCCAATTCTTGTCTCCAAGTCCGAGATTGGTACCTGTGGGTTGCTAGCAGTGTTAATTACTCCTTGTAGTTGATGCTAGTTGGTTTATTTGGTGCAAGATCATATGTTCAGATCCTATATGCATATTAATACCCCTCTGATTATGAACATGAATATGCTTTGTGAGTAGTTACGTTTGTTCCTGAGGACATGGGAGAAGTCTTGCTATTAGTAGTCATGTGAATTTGGTATTCGTTCGATATTTTCATGAGATGTATGTTGTCTCTCCTCTAGTGGTGTTATGTGAACGTCGACTACATGACACTTCACCATTATTTGGGCCTAGAGGAAGGCATTGGGAAGTAATAAGTAGATGAGGGGTTGCTAGAGTGACAGAAGCTTAAACCCTAGTTTATGCATTGCTTCGTAAGGGGCTGATTTGGATCCATATGTTTCATGCTATGGTTAGGTTTACCTTAATACTTTTGTTGTAGTTGCGGATGCTTGCAATAGAGGTTAATCATAAGTGGGATGTTTGTCCAAGTAAGGGAAGCACCCAAGCACCAGTCCACCCACATATCAGATTATCAAAGTACAGAACGCGAATCATATGAACGTGATGAAAACTAGCTTGATGATAATCCCATGTGTCCTCGGGAGCGCTTTACATCATATAAGAGTTTGTCCAGGCTTGTCCTTTGCTACAAAAAGGATTGGGCCACCTTGCTACAGCTTATTTACTTTTATTACTTGCTACTCATTACAAATTATCCTCTCACAGAACTATCTGTTACCTATTATTTTAGTGCTTGCAGAGAATACCTTGCTGAAAACCGCTTATCATTTCCTTCTGCTCCTCGTTGGGTTCGACACTCTTACTTATCGAAAGGACTACGAAAGATCCCCTATAGTTGTGGATCATCATCATCATACCATGTTTTCCACTCAAATGTTGTTCTTGTGCATCAGACATCAAAAAGGAAGAGGGTGATTGCCGAACCTGAAGGGGCACCAGCAAAGTGCTTGAAAAATGTGGTGGTGCCAGAGAAATCAGACAGCACCCCACTTATATTGGCTCTACAACCAGTGACACAAAATGTAGTACCAACTCCAGAAGACTGTATCCATACTTCACTGGCCATAACACTAGCCCCACCACACAGGACCTGCACTCCAGCAAAAGGTATGCCGATTTCAGTTGCCATAGCACCAGTCATACCATAGAAAAATCCCACTCCAGCAAAAAGTATAGCAAGTCCACCGGCCAAAGACCTATCCCAACTACAGAGACGGCCAATTCTTGCATATTAGAAACCCATTCCAGTTATTCCCAGTTTAAAAGACAATGCTTTCAATGTTGTTAGGGACTACGTGCATATATTCCCATCATGGGAAGATTACAGTGAAGACAAACACCATTTTCACATCTTCTTGTCCCATTTATGTGTAAGTGCTATTATTCATGGTGATTATTTTCATGTTTTCCGCTAATTGAACACATCAATAATTTACATTACATTGTTGTAAGTAGGCAAGGGTCAATCTGGATAGTGATGACAAGCAAAGCTTGCTTGCGCTTTTAAAGAAGCATTGTAGCAGTATCGGTGTTACCTAAGGAAATCACACTTTGATGGCAAGTCTATAAATGAATTTCTGGTGAAGTTTCTTATGCTAAATTTAGAAGACATTGAATGGAAAAACCTTGTTATGCATAGGTCTTGTTCCCAGGATGAGGTACTGTCTATGATATCACATGAAAATTTGAACTTCTACTTTTCCGTGTGTGACTTACGGATCTCTTTTGCAGGAAATCTGCTCGAAGAAGAATTCTGGTTTGAAAAGGATGATAGGATATCGCAAATGTGCTGCCCGCTGCTTTGCTCTTGTTAGTACCTGTTGTCCTGTATCATTGTACTTGCATTCATACCTGGTTTATTATGTGACAGCAGTATGCATGATAGCTTACTTATCAATTGTTCGCTTCAAATTATCTTATATGTATGAATGGTTACAGTAGTGTAGAATATATCCAATGCCAATGAAAAAGTTTAGGTTTGCATTGTTCTTGTAAGTACATGTTGTCCTTTATTAGTGTACTTATATTGACAGCTAGTTGTTCATGTACCCTCACCCTGCAGCTAATTTTCCTTTGCCCTCCATTTTCTAGACATCAGATCTATATTTAGTCTTACCACAAGGTTGGATAACACCGATGGTACTGAAGAAGTTTAGCTATGCATTGCTCTTGGTTGTAACTTTTTCCTGTATCGCTGTACTTACATTTATAGCTACTTGGTTATGTAGCATCACCCTTCATCTTATCTTAAATACTCTCCATTTTTTCTTATATTATCCCATCTATATTTACTCTTAACAAAATGTAGAATAAAGGCAATGCTTATGAAGAAGATTATGTGGTAAACTTCTTGAATTGCCCCCCCCCCCATCAGCATGGACAAGGGCTTTAGAGAGCCAGTCTTCACCACTAATGTAAGTTTGTCCTTCTCAAGCCTTCAAACTTTGTTGTGTATATTTGGTTAGGCATGACTACAACAACTGTTTAATTTTTTGTGTTTGCATCAAATTGCATGTTTAAAGTTTATTATGTAGTTCATAAACAAAAGTTTGTCCTCCTCAATTCTAGTTTTCAGTTGTACAACCAAGTTCCTTCTTCATACCATGTAAATTAAACTATATAGAGGAAGTGATCTTCTTTTGCACTACATGCATGCTTCTATGCTTGATCCGTAATCCAGTGATGTGGTGAACCTACCCACTACAACACAATGTCATATTCTGCAATGTCTTAACTATGAACAATGTCATATCATTCTACTATTATTTAAACCATCTCTTTATTTGCTAATCTGAAATGGGATAAATTGATAGCACACTAACCATTGATACTTATGAGTTCTTGATCTGTAATCCAGTGGTGTCATGAAGCTGCCAACTCCTTCACAATGTCATTTCCAGCCATGTCTTAACCTGAATAATACCATATTTGTGTTAATGCTATTTTAAACTATGTCACTTTATTCACCAATAAGATACTTATATGTTTAAAACCTGTCATATGCCTGCTTGTTTCTCTTTGATAGTGAGGAGGATATAAGCGTCAAACCAGTGCAGTCTCATCAGCTTGCTCAGCTGCTTGCGCTGCAGCTCCCAAGCAGGTCTAACCTTTTCTTGAACTCTATTAAAGTGCTATCGGTTTTGTATATTATTTTGTCGGCCTGTTTATTTGCATTGGTGGCGATCTTTGATGCCCAATGTATGTAATCTGCTGTCTGCTTGTGCTTTATTATCATAGTGGTGAACTTTGATGCCTAGTGGGTGTAATATGCCATAATTTCTTTATTGTATAGTCTAGGTTTTTTCTTATTAATGATGTTGTAGTTATTTTACTATACATATATCTTGTCTTCACTCCATGAAAAGTAAACCGACCAAACCGTAAAATTACGGTACATAATCGGACCGTCATGCCAATCACTATGTATGGGCCGCATCATGGGCCCAGTCATCTTGGTCCGTTAACATGCCTAAATGTAAACATGCCCACTGGTAGTATCGGGCCTTTAATAGGCCGAGTAAACCGCCGGCCCTACTTCTGCAAGAAAATTCAATGGGCTTTTAGTAGGCTGAAAAGTAGGTTGGGCCTAAAACGTGTCGAACAGCTCACAGGCTGACAGCAGGCCGAAATAGACACTGGCCCATGATTGTGCCAATCACATTACGGGTCGTTAACAAGACAAAATTGTCTCGGTCCATGTTTGGCCCAATCAGATTATCGGCTCTGAGTAGGCCGGATACAAAGCAGGCCATAGTTAGGCCCAACTATATGATGGGCTTTTAATAGGACAAAATAAATATAGGGCCGAAATGTTAAACGGGACTTTAACATGCCAAAACTAATATCAGGCCATATTACTAAATGGGCCTTTAGCAAAGAGAAATCCTAACCGGGCCTCAAGTGGCCCAAAAGCACAGCATCCAGTTGACGGGCTAAATCTGATATGGGCCATAATTTAGCCCAAAGGCTCTTAAATGGTCGGATCTGATATGGGTCGTAGTATGGCCCAGAACATGGTAGGCTATAAATGGGCCGGATCTCATATGGGCCCTTATTAGGCCCAGAACATGGCATGTTGTTAATGGATTGGATCAAATATGGGCCGACATTTGGCCACAAACATGGCAGCCTGTTAAAGGGTCGGCCCACTGGTGTCTTCAAAATCTTGTGGGCCTTTAGCTGGGGCGGCCCATTATGGTCTGAAAAATCTTGTGTCCCTTTAGTTGGACCGGCCCATTATGGTCTACAAAATCTTGTGGGCCTTTAGCTGGGCCGGCCCATTATTGCCGGATTTCGGGTTCCGGCAAAACCCTTGAGGTTCGAACACTGGGGTGCGCGCGAAGATCTCTCCCCCTCTCTAGCTCACGCGCTCTACGATTTCACAGCCTAACTCGACGAACCCAAAGAACATGAGACACGAGATTTATACTAGTTTGGGCCATCGTTGTGGTGTAATACCCTACTCCAGTGTGGTGTGGTGGATTGCCTCTTGGGCTGAGGATGAACAGTACAAGGGAAGAACAGCCTCGCGAGATGAGGTGTTCTTGTGCTTGGTGTGCTTGTGTGGCTGGGGATGATCCCCCTTTTTCTTCCCTATGGTGATGGCTAGTCCTATTTATAGAGGCCCTGGTCCTCTTCCCAAATATTGAGCGGGGAGGGGTCCCACAATGGCCAAATTCGAAGGGAGACAACTAGTACAAGCTATCCTGACAAAAGTGGTCTTCGCCTGCCAAAGGCTCTGGTGGTGACACCGTCTTGGGCTCCACGGTGACCTCCATCTTGCCATCCTACTGGTCTTGGTCTTGTTGCACCGATATGGAAACCTTTGCCTGGTGCCCCGGGACTCCTCGCATGCGCTTGCCCCTTCAGCACCAAAGAGGAAAACAAGGACACTGCGTGTCGTGGGTTTGTCACGGCAGATGTCCTTGTGAAAGGACTTAGTCGTGGAGCCATTGCAACGGGTTAGCTTAAAGGGGTTAAACTGGACAAGGGGACACGGGGAGTTTTATACTAGTTCGGCCCCTTTGAGGAAGGTAAAAGCCTATGTCTAGTTGTGATTGGTATTGCTAGGGTTTCGAAGGCCAGGGAGCGAATTTGCTTTGTCTGGCTCTCGAGTTGTTGTCTGTCCCTTGAACCGTTGCCGGGTCGTCCCCTTATATACAAGGGGGGCGCCCGTCGGTTTACAGAGTCCCGAAGCCGGATCATAAACGTCGCCGGTTCGGACTCTACACTTCCTATCTTACCCTAGTAGTGAGTCGGTGTCTCAGTGTCCTTCTGATTTGGTCCATTCTGATGTATGGGGTCCGGCTCCCTTCGCTTCAAAAGGGGGCCATCGATACTATATTATTTTCATAGATGATTTCTCTCCTTACACTTGGCTTTATTTTATGACTTCTCGCAGTGAGGTTCTTTCCATCTATAAGTGTTTTGCTGCCATTGTTCACACTCAGTTCTCTTCGCCTATTCGTGTGTTCCGTGCTGACTCCGCTGGCGAGTATATTTCCAAGATGTTGCGTGGTGTTCTTGCTGAGCAGGGTACTCTTCCTCAGTTCTCTTGTCCTGGTGCTCATGCTCAGAATGGCATGGCTGAGCGAAAGCATCGCCACCTTCTTGAGACGGCTCGTGCGTTGATGATCGCCGCTTCTCTTCCACCTCATTTTTGGGCCGAGGCTATATTCACTTCCACCTATCTCATCAACCTTTAGCCGTTCGCTGCTCACCAGGGTGGTGTTCCTTTCGAGCGTCTCTTTGATCGTTCTCCTGATTATTCGACGCTTCGCTTGTTTGCTTGTGTTTGCTATGTTCTTCTTGCCCCTCGGGAACACACCAAACTGACTGCTCAGTCTGTTGAGTGTGTTTTCTTAGGCTATAGTGATGAGATTAAGGGCTATCGTTGTTGGGATCCTATCGGTTGTCGGATGCGTATTTCTCGGGATGTGACTTTTGATGAGTCTCGTCCCTTCTACCCGCGTCCATCTTCCTCAACTTTTTCTATGGAGGATATCTCTTTCCTCACTTTTCCCGACACACCTATCACTCCAGTTGAGCCATTGTCTCTCTGTCCTGCGCACTCTACTTCTCAACCGCTTGTTGATTTGCCGCCTCACGGTTGCCAAATCGCATGTCACCTCGCATGTCACCAAATTCTGCACCTTCCTCCCCGGTGATTTCTTCGTCTCCACCTACTGATTCTACCTCAGCTATTCCTCCTCGTATTCTTCCATCTTTGCCTCAGCATTACACTTGTCGTTCACGTAATGTGGATGTGTCTGCTGATGTGTCGTCCTCCTCGTCTCAGCCTACCTATGGCTTGCGTCCTCATCCGCTTCCGCCTATTGATCGCCTTGGTTTTTCAACCGCTGGTGCTGTTGTTCTTGAGCCAACTTCTTATCGTGAGGTAGTTGTTCATCCTGAATGGCAGTTTGCGATGGCAGAGGAGATTGCTGCTCTTGAACGCACTGGTACATGGGATCTTGTTTCTCTTCCTCTAGGTGTCCGTCCCATCACTTGTAAGTGGGTCTACAAGGTTAAGACCCGCTCCGATGGTTCTCTTGAGCGTTACAAAGCTCGTCTTGTGGCTTGTGGTTTTCAGCAGGAGCATGGTCATGATTATGATGAGACATTTGCTCCCGTGGCCCATATGACCACTATTCGCACACTTCTTGTTGTGGCCTCTGCACGCCACTGGTCTGTATCTCAGCTTGATGTTAAGAATGCCTTTCTTAACGGTGAGCTGCGTCCAATCCTTGTTCTCCTAGTGGAGCCAATTACTTGTGTCCAAATCCATGGCGTCACATTACGGCAGTTCCACTAATTCTGAGTCAGTTGGTCTGTATCTCCGATATGGGAGGAGGGTTAGGATTAGGATTAGGATTAGCAAGAGCCAAGTGTGCAGTTCAAGCAAAGAAGTATCACCCAAGACGAAGAGGGACAAGGACGAAGTCGAGCACGTGGACGAGGAGTCCGAGTAAGGTGGCAGTGTCGTTGCTCATGGTTAGGATTTGGGAGGAGGGTTAGGATTAGTGGAACTATCGTAATGTGACAGGACAGGACGACTAGGAGCGAACTACCGTAATGTTAAAGGACGTCCGGGGACAAGTACGAATGAGAACTGCCAGCGGTTTTTGTAAAAATGCTGAGTGGGGCGTGCGAACGGCAGGGTAGTGGCTTGCCTAGTGGATAAATGGATTGATGCACAGTACTATGGGGGCCCAATTAGATGTCATGTCTACTTGACGCCCAATTAAATGGCTTTCGCTGTCATGTCAAGCATTGGGAAAATTACAGGTGATACGAAGCTTCCGAGAGCCCTTTGATCTGAGATCGAACGGCTGCATGGCGTGATTCTAGACCTATGGGTGAATATCCTATCCTGGAGGGTTATTCTGCAAATTTTCAGCAACTTAGCATGCGACCGTTCGATCTCATATCCAAGGGCTGCCAGCAGTCCGTATCATGGTCGCGCCTACCACGGCCGTCGCCTCGTCGCGCGGTCGCGCCCTTGGAGATTTAACATGGTGCGTTAGGCTATCTGATGTTGGCATGTCATACATAGTCATCACTTAGTCACTCATACTACAACAAGGTTAGCTATAAGGTTGGCTATAAGAGTATTTTTTGTTTACTTCTCCCTATCTCTTTCTTCGTAGTATTTATTGCATTTGCCAAGGAGTGACCTCCTCCAATGAAATGGTGCTTAGATGAGGTGCTATGGGCATTAAATGGCTTAGCAACTCAAGTCCCCGATGCATAGGTGCTTAGTTTTTTGTTGCTAAGTTTGCTTCATCTAGGTACACGTGCTTAGCACCGTTTCTTCCTGGGATCACCAAAGTAGTCTCTCTCTTCTTAATTAAATTGCCACATCAGACTTAATGCCTATGTGGCAGGCTTAGCACCTGTAGGATCAAGTACAATAGTGGGCTATAAGCCCTCTTTACATGGCATTTTTGCATATGTGGGGGAAAGAGGCAAGGAAACAGTGGAGGAGTGGGCTCTCAAGCAAGAGCCAGCCTCTACATGGTGGAGCATCGGGAGAGGCACCTGTATGGAGGTGGTCAGGAATCGGGAGACTCACGCATGGAATCGGGAAAGGGCTCTCGGAAGGGCTCTCGGAATGGCAAGTCAAATCACCGGGCCCCACCTGTCCAGTAGTAACTCGCTGTTAAATCACACAGCCCTACGTTTGTAGCAGCCTACTCCCTCATCTTCTCGCGTCTCTGTCGAACCGACTAGGCGGAACTGCCCCGCCTACCATGCAGGAAAAGCCCCGCCCTCGACTTTTAAATAGTACAGTATACTAATTTTGTATCCATGGATTGCGCCATGGAGCAAAGCCTCAAGAAAACGACGGTACACATTTATGGAGGACAGTATACAGCACGCCTGTCGCGTTCGCGTCGCACCCCAGACGGTCGGTCGGTTTGGCACGCTGCTCTCCGAACGGAACGCGCGTCATATTGCGTTTGCACACACATGTGGGAATGCAATTGAGAACCGGCCATAGGCACACTCCCCGGCCCGGCAAGTCAGGTGAGTTAATAGAAGAGAGAGACGAGCGATAGTACTAGAGAAGTGTTGTACAAACGTTGGTGCCTGGACGATCACTGCATGACACGGAAGATAAGTTCGTCCATGCATGTGACCAGACTCCAGCAGACATGCTTGGATTGGCTATCGTCTACATATCATGCAGGTTGTGTTGTACAGGTCTATAGTTCTGGTGAGAAATCTAAAAAAAGGTTTCTTGTCATCTCGCAAAATTAGGTGTCACGTGCTTCGGATCACTGCGAGGGTTAAACAGTGACAACTGAGTTCCTCCAAGGCACTAGTCATGGGGGCCACATGCACGAAGACTACTCGGGTGCCATCTATGTCAAGCCGGCTATGTTAATTAGGGCATCTATCGATGGACCCCTTTTCTACGAGTTTATCTTTAATTTGAGCTTTGATCCTCGTCTAGTTTTTCTGTCGGGATTCATGTTGTATCCTTTGAGCAGTGAGGTTATGGTTTCTTGTCATGTTATAATCCGGTGCTCCAGATCAAAATGAGGACAACTGCGCCTCTGGGGCACGTGCATGAAGACAGTCATTGATGAGGTCAAGCCGGCTCCAGTAGACAAAAGAAAACTAGTCGTACTCCGCTATATAGGCAGGAGCCTCCACGCTTGCTTGCTAGTGTTGCTCTCTTCACATTGTCTCGTCCTCTCCAGATCTAAACACGACAGCGGTGGCCACTCTCTCTCTCTCTCTCTCTCTCTCTCTCTCTCTCTGCTCACCGCTGGTCACAAATCCAGCCATATCCTCTCCGACGGGGAAGGTGAGAAGGTGCAACATTCACACGGTCATCCTCGGCGACGGCTCTTACCCACTGCCAGTGCGTCCCGATCAGCGTGCCTTGTCGTTCTCTCCCAAGCACCGCTAGCTAAGGAGGGCCTCTGACCCCTTCTTCCTCGCTGTCGTAGTGTGGGCAGATCCGGCCTCCCGCCGTCCACCTAGCGACATCCCGGTGACCCTCAGGTATAACTTCCTTCGAAACCGGCCTTGCTCTACTTCCCGAGCTCTTGACGTTGATGTATACTACGCAACCTTCTTCTTGTAGACGTTGTTGGGCCTGCAAGTGCACAGGTTTGTAGGACAGTAGCAAATTTCCCTCAAGTGGATGACCTAAGGTTTATCAATCCGTAGGAGGCGTAGGATGAAGATGGTCTCTCTCAAGCAACCCTGCAACCGAATAACAAAGAGTCTCTTGTGTCCCCAACACACCCAATACAATGGTAAATTGTATAGGTGCACTAGTTCGGCGAAGAGATGGTGATACAAGTGCAAAATAGATAGTAGATATAGGTTTTTGTAAACTGGAAATATAAAAACAGCAAGGTAGCGAGTGGTAAAAGTGAGTGTAAACGGTATTGCAATGATAGGAAACAAGGCCTAGGGTTCATACTTTCACTAGTGCAAGTTCTCTCAATAATAATAACATAGATAGATCATATAACGAGCCCTCAACATGCAACAAAGAGTCACTCTGAAGCCACTAATAGCGGAGAACAAACATAGAGATTATGGTAGGGTACGAAACCACCTCAAAGTTATTCTTTCAAATCAATCCGTTGGGCTATTCCTATAAGTGTCACAAACAACCCTGGAGTTTTTACTAGAATAACACCTTAAGATACAAATCAACCAAAACCCTAATGTCACCTAGATACTCCATTGTCACCTCAAGTATCCGTGGGCATGATTATACGATATGCATCACACAATCTCAGATTTATCCAACCAACATAAAAGTACTTCAAATAGTGCCCCAAAATTTCTACTGGAGAATCAAGAATGTGTGCCAGCCCCTATGCATAGGTTCATGGGCGGAACCCGCAAGTTGGTCACCAAAACATACATCAAGTGGCACGTGATATCCCATTGTCACCACAGATAAGCACGGCAAGACATACATCAAGTGTTCATAAAAGACTCAATCCGATAAGATAACTTCAAAGGGGAAACTCAATTCATCATAAGAGAGTACAGGGGGAGAAGAAACATAAGATCCAACTACAATAGCAAAGCTCGGGATACATCAAGATCGTGCCATAGAGGAACATGAGAGAGAACACGAGAGAGAGAGAGAGAGAGAGATCAAACAGATAGCTACTGGTACATACCCTCAGCCTCGAGAGAAAACTACTCCCTCCTTGTCATGGAGAGCGCCGGGATGATGAAGATGGCCACCGGTGATGGATCCCCCCTCCGGCAGGGTACCGGAAAGGGGTCCCGATTGGTTTTTGGTGGTTCTGGAGGCTTGCGGCGTCAGAACTCCCGATCTATCTTCTGTTCTGGAAGTTTTAGGGTACGTAGGTATATATGGGTGGAGGGAGAACGTCGGTGGAGCTACGGGGGGCCCACGAGGCAGGGGGCGCGCCCAGGGGGGAGGGCGCGCCCCCCACCCTCGTGAGCACCTCCCGTATCTTCTAACGTGGGGTCCAAGTCCATCAGGTGGGTTTCCTTCCAAAAATAACTTCTCCAGTTGATTTCGTTCTGTTTTGACTCCGTCTGATATTCCTTTTCCTCGAAACACTGAAATAGGCATAAAACAGCAAATCTGGGCTGGGCCTCCGGTTAATAGGTTAGTCCCAAAAGTATTATAAAAGTGGATAATAAAGCCCAATATTGCCTAAAACAGTAGATAAAGTAGCATGGAGCAATCAAAAATTATAGATACGTTGGAGACGTATCAAGCATCCCCAAGCTTAATTCCTGCTCGTCCTCGAGTAGGTAAATGATAAAAAGAGAATTTTTGATGCGGAGTGATACTTTGGCATAATTTCAATGTAAATCTTCTTAATCATGGTATGAATATTCAGATCCGAAAGGTTCAAGACAAAAGTTCATATTGACATAAAAAATGATAATACTTCAAGCATACTAATCAAACAATTATGTCATCTCAAAATAACATGGCCAAAGGAAGTTCATCCCTACAAAATCATATAGTTAGGCTATGCTTCATTTTCGTCACACAAAGATGTTCCCAACTTCTATACCCCCGATGACAAGCCAAGCAATTGTTTCATACTCAAATAATCTCAAACTTTTTCAACCTTCACGCAATACATGAGCGCGAGCCATGGACATAGCACTATGGGTGGTATAGAATATGATGATGGGGATTGTGTGGAGAAGACAAAAAAGGAGAAAGTCTCACATCAACGAGGCTAATCAATGAGCTATGGAGATGCCCATCAATTGATGTTAATGCAAGGAGTAGGGATTGCCATGCAACGGATGCACTAGAGCTAAGAATGCTCAACAAAAGAAAACTAGTGGGTGTGCATCCAACTTGCTTGCTCATGAAGACCTAGGGCATTTTGAGGAAGCCCATCGTTGGAATATACAAGCCAAGTTCTATAATGAAAAATTCCCACTAGTATGAACAAGACAACTTATGAGACTCACTATATGAAAATCATGGTGCTACTTTGAAGCACAATATATGAGACTCACTACATGAAGAACAAGGTGCTACTTTGAAGCACAAGTGTGGAAAAAGAGATAGTAGCATTGCCCTTTTTATTTTCTCCTTCTTTTTTGGGCCTTTCTTTTTTTTCTTTTTGGCCTTTCTCTCTTCTTTTTTTGATTGGGCAATGCTCTAATAATGATGATCATCACACTTCTATTGATTACAACATAATGATTACAACTCGATACTAGAACAAGATATGACTCTATATGAATGCCTCCGGCGGTGTACCGGGATGGTGCAATGAATCAAGAGTGACATGTATGAAAAATAATGCATGGTGGCTTTGCCACAAATACGATGTCAACTACAAGATCATGCAATGGCAATATGACAAAAGTAAAGCATGTCATGATGATGATGATGATGATGATGGAAGTTGCATGGCAATATATCTCGGAATGGCTATGGAAATGCCATGATAGGTAGGTATGGTGGCTGTTTTGAGGAAGATATAGGGAGGTTTATGTGTGAAAGAGCGTATCATATCACGGGGTTTGGATGCACCGGCGAAGTTTGCACCAACTCTCAATGTGAGAAAGGGCAATGCACGGTACCGAAGAGGCTAGCAAATGGCGGAAAGGTAAAAGTGCGTATAATCCATGGACTCAACATTAGTCAAAAGAACTCATATACTTATTGCAAAAATTTAGAAGTCATCAAAAATCAAGTACTACGCGCATGCTCCTAGGGGGATAGATTGGTAGGAAAAGACCATCGCTCGTCCCCGACCGCCACTCATAAGGATGCACAAGCCAGGTACACTTCATGCTTCAAATTTGTTACACAACTTTAACCATACGTGCATGCTACGGGACTTGCTAACTTCAACACAAGTATTTCTCAAATTCACAACTACTCAACTAGCACGACTATGATATTATCACCTCCATATCTCAAAACAATTATCAAGCATCAAACTTATCTTAGTATTCAACCCACTAAAAAGAAAGTTTCACATATCTTGAGTACCAAGTATATTAACATTAAGAAAATTACCATGCTATTAACGACTCTCAAAATAATCTAAGTGAAGCATGAGAGATCAAGTTTCTTTAAAACAAACCACCACCGTGCTCTAAAAGATCTAAGTGAAGCACTAGAGCAAAAATTATCACGCTCAAAAAGATATAAGTGAAGCACATAGAGTAAACTATCAAGCTCAAAAGATATAAGTGAAGCACATAGAGTATTCTAACAAATTTCAATTCATACATGGCTCTCTCAAAAGGTGTGTACAGAAAGGATGATTGTGGTAGACTAACAAGCAAAGACACAAATAATACAAGACGCTCCAAGCAAAACACATATCATGTGGTGAATAAAAATATAGCTCCAAGTAAATTACCGATGGAAGTGGACGAAAGAGGGGATGCCTTCCGGGGCATCCCCAAGCTTTGAATTTTTGGTGTCCTTGGATTATCTTGGGGGTGCCATGGGCATCCCCAAGCTTAGGCTCTTGCCACTCCTTGTTCCATAATCCATCAAAAGAATTCACCCAAAACTTGAAAACTTCACAACACAAAACTCAATAGAAATCTCGTGAGCTCCGTTAGAGAAAGAAAACAAAAGACTACTTTAAGGTACTGTAGTGAACTTGTTCTTTATTTGTATTGGTGTTAAACCTACTGTATTCCAACTTCTCTATGGTTTATAAACTATTTTACTAGCCATAGATTCATCAAAATAAGCAAACAACACACGCAAAACAGAATCTGTCAAAAACAGAACAGTCTGTAGTAATCTGTTACTAACGCAAACTTCTGGAACCCAAAAATTCTACCAAAATTAGACGACCTGGGAAATTTGTTTATTGATCAGCAGCAATTGGAATCACTATTTTATCACGTTCTGGTGATTTTTGACAATTCGGGCACTGAGCGCAAAGATTCTGGAAATTACAGCAAGATCAAATAACTATCTTCCAAGAAGATCTAATAGGTTTAACTTGGCACAAACACTAATTAAAAGATAAAACCACATCTAAACAGAATCTAGATGGATTATTTATTACTAAACAGAACCAAAAAGTCAAGAAACAAAAATAAAATTGGGTTGCCTCCCAACAAGCGCTATCGTTTAACGCCCCTAGCTAGGCATGATGATTTCAATGATGCTCACATAAAGATAAGAATTGAAACATAAAGAGAGCATCATGAAGAATATGACTAGCACATTTAAGTCTAACCCACTTCCTATGCATAGGTATTTTGTGAGAAAACAACTTGTGGGACAAGAATCAACTTGCATAGGAAGGTAAAACAAGCATAACTTCAAAAATTTAAGCACATAGAGAGGAAACTTGATATTATTGCAATTCCTACAAGCATATATTCCTCCCTCATAATAATTTTCAGTAGCATCATGAATGAATTCAACAATATAACCAGCACCTAAAGCATTCTTTTCATGATCTACAAGCATAGAAAATTTACTACTCTCCACATAAGCAAAATTCTTCTCATGAATAATAGTGGGAGCAAACTCAACAAAATAACTATCATGTGATTGAAAATTAAGATCAAGATGACAAGTTTCATGGTTATCATTATTCTTTAAAGCATACGTGTCATCACAATAATCATCATAGATAGGACGCATTCTTTCATCATAGTAAATTTGCTCATCAAAGCTTGGGGGACAAAAAATATCATCTTCATCAAACATAGCTTCCCCAAGCTTGTGGCTTTGCATATCATTAGCATCATGGATATTCAAGGAATTCATACTAACAACATTGCAATCATGCTCATCATTCACATATTTAGTGCCAAACAATTTAGAGATTTCTTCTTCTAGCACTGGAGCACAATTATCCTTTCCATCATACTCACGAAAGATATTAAAAAGGTGAAGTGTATGAGACAAACTCAATTCCATTTTTTTATAGTTTTCTTTTATAAACTAAACTAGTGATAAAACAAGAAACTAAAAGACTCGATTGCAAGATCTAAAGATATACCTTCAAGCACTCACCTCCCCGGCAATGGCGCTAGAAAAGAGTTTGATGCCTACTACGCAACCTTCTTCTTGTAGACGTTGTTGGGCCTGCAAGTGCACAGGTTTGTAGGACAGTAGCAAATTTCCCTCAAGTGGATGACCTAAGGTTTATCAATCCGTAGGAGGCGTAGGATGAAGATGGTCTCTCTCAAGCAACCCTGCAACCAAATAACAAAGAGTCTCTTGTGTCCCCAACACACCCAATACAATGGTAAATTGTATAGGTGCACTAGTTCCGCGAAGAGATGGTGATACAAGTGCAAAATAGATAGTAGATATAGGTTTTTGTAAACTAAAAATATAAAAACAGCAAGGTAGCGAGTGGTAAAAGTGAGCGTAAACGGTATTGCAATGATAGGAAACAAGGCCTAGGGTTCATACTTTCACTAGTGCAAGTTCTCTCAACAATAATAACATAGATAGATCATATAACGAGCCCTCAACATGCAACAAAGAGTCACTCCGAAGCCACTAATAGCGGAGAACAAACGTAGAGATTATGGTAGGGTACGAAACCACCTCAAAGTTATTCTTTCAAATCAATCCGTTGGGCTATTCCTATAAGTGTCACAAACAACCCTGGAGTTTTTACTAGAATAACACCTTAAGATACAAATCAACCAAAACCCTAATGTCACCTAGATACTCCATTGTCACCTCAAGTATCCGTGGGCATGATTATACGATATGCATCACACAATCTCAGATTTATCCAACCAACATAAAAGTACTTCAAATAGTGCCTCAAAGTTTCTACCGGAGAATCAAGAACGTGTGCCAACCCCTATGCATAGGTTCATGGGCGGAACCCACAAGTTGGTCACCAAAACATACATCAAGTGGCACGTGATATCCCATTGTCACCACAGATAAGCACGGCAAGACATACATCAAGTGTTCATAAAAGACTCAATCCGATAAGATAACTTCAAAGGGGAAACTCAATTCATCACAAGAGAGTAGAGGGGGAGAAGAAACATAAGATCCAACTACAATAGCAAAGCTCAGGATACGTCAAGATCGTGCCATAGAGGAACACGAGAGAGAACACGAGAGAGAGAGAGAGAGATCAAACACATAGCTACTAGTACATACCCTCAGCCCCGAGGGAAAACTACTCCCTCCTCATCATGGAGAGCGCCGGGATGATGAAGATGGCCACCGGTGATGGATCCCCCCTCCGGCAGGGTACCGGAAAGGGGTCCCGATTGGTTTTTGGTGGTTCTGGAGGCTTGCGGCGGCGGAACTCCCGATCTATCTTCTGTTCTGGAAGTTTTAGGGTACGTAGGTATATATGGGTGGAGGGAGAACGTCGGTGGAGCTACGGGGGCCCCACGAGGCAGTGGGGCGCGCCCAGGGGGGAGGGCGCGCCCCCCACCCTCGTGAGCACCTCTCGTATCTTCTGACGTGGGGTCCAAGTCCATTAGGTGGGTTTCGTTCCAAAAATAACTTCTCCAGTTGATTTCGTTCCGTTTTGACTCCGTCTGATATTCCTTTTCCTCGAAACACTGAAATAGGCATAAAACAGCAAATCTGGGCTGGGCCTCCGGTTAATAGGTTAGTCCCAAAAGTAATATAAAATTGGATAATAAAGCCCAATATTGCCTAAAACAGTAGATAGTAGCATGGAGCAATCAAAAATTATAGATACGTTGGAGACGTATCAGACGTTGCTACATTTGTATCTTTTACTATTTCCCAGGCCCCCTGGTAGATAGGATCGATCCGCTATTCGAAAGCCACCTAAATTTTTACTGTTAAGAGGTAAAACTAGTTCATGCACTCGAATATAGTACTACTTGGTTCAAACAAGGAAGAGAGGGGGTGGGGGTGGGGGTGGGGGAAGATTTGTTACCTGAATCTAGGACTTGGTCGAAAGAGGAAATAATGGGGGCGAAAAGTAGCAGAGACTACCTATCCAACTGGTCTCTAGGTCTAATAGGGAAATAAAGGGAAACGCATTACAAACTCAATAAAAACCCGGTCTATTGGTTGGAAAAGGAAAGAAAGTGGGGACTGAGGGGCAAGTCAATAGAGTAAGTACATCACTAGATTTGCTAGCCTCACACAGTATAAGGTGGCTATACCGAACAAAAATGGGACCAACCCAGATATCATGTTCTGATGTTTGTTGCCCTGAGCCACTCTTATGTAATGCCACTGGTAAAATATAGCAGTCGCACTACTAAAAGTAAGGACACGTTAAACCAATGTTGCTGGTAAAATGAAGCAATGGCACCATTAAAGTAATGTCGTATTTAAAGGTTGTCATAGTTAATCCTAATGCCCACACTAATATCTAGCAATGTTGCTGCTTTAGAAATTGCTACTGTCCTTGTAGGATTGCCATTCAGATAAGGAACATGCTTCTTTTCAATTGATGTATGTTTCATCACTTGTTTGTCACCCTCCTTTCCACCTTTTTTATGCAAACAGAGGCATACATTTCACACTTGATCTTAGTGAACTGGACAAATGATATCCAAATTATAGTTGAACATTCCAGGAGCTTGATACGTCTCCGTCGTATCTACTTTTCCAAACACTTTTGCCCTTGTTTTGGACTCTAACTTGCATGATTTGAATGGAACTAACCCGGACTGACGCTGTTTTCAGCACAATTACCATATGGTGTTATTTATGTTCATAAACAAAAGTTTTCAGAATGACCTAAAACTTCATGGAACGTCTATTTGGAAATAATAAAAAATCCGTGCAAAAGATGAAGACCAGGGGGCCAACACCCTAGCCATGAGGGTGGGCGCGCGCCTGCCCCCTGGGCACGCCCCCCTACCTCGTGGCCCCCCTGGAGCTCCCCCGACCTCAACTCCAACTCTATATATTTGCTTTCGGGGAGAAAAAAATCAGAGAGAAGGATTCATCGCGTTTTACGATATGGAGCCGCCGCCAAGCCCTAAAACCTCTTGGGAGGGCTGATCTGGAGTCCGTTCGGGGCTCCGCAGAGGGGAATCCGTCGCCATCGTCATCACCAATTTCATGATGCTCACCGCCGTGCGTGAGTAATTCCATCGTAGGCTTGCTGGACGGTGATGGGTTGGATGAGATTTATCATGTAATCGAGTTAGTTTTGTTAGGGTTTGGTCCCTAGTATCCACTATGTTCTGAGATTGATGTTGCTATGACTTTGCTATGCTTAATGCTTGTCACTAGGGCCCGAGTGCCATGATTTCAGATCTGAACCTATTATGTTTTCATCAATATATGAGTGTTCTTGATCCTATCTTGCAAGTCTATAGTCACCTACTATGTGTTATGATCCGGCAACCCCGAAGTGACAATAATCGGACCACTCCCGGTGATGACCGTAGTTTGAGGAGTTCATGTATTCACTATGTGTTAATGCTTTGGTTCGGTACTCTATTAAAAGGAGGCCTTAATATCCCTTAGTTTCTGCTAGGACCCCACTGCCACGGGAGGGTAGGAACAAAGATGTCATGCAAGTTCTTTTCCATAAGCATGTATGACTATATCCGGAATACATGCCTACATTACATTGATGAATTGGAGCTAGTTATGTGTCACCCTAGGTTATGACTGTTACATGATGAACCGCATCCGGCATAATTCTCTATCACCGATCCATTGCCTACGAGCTTTCCATATATTGTTCTTCGCTTATTTACTTTTCCGTTGCTATTGCTATCATCACTACAAAATACCAAAAACATTACTTTTGCTATCGTTACCTTTTGCTACCGTTACTAGTACTATCATATTACTTTGCTGCAGATATAAAGTTTCCAGGTGTGGTTGAATTGACAACTTAGCTGCTAATACTTGAGAATATTCTTTGGCTCCCCTTGTGTCGAATCAATAAATTTGGGTTGAATACTCTACCCTCAAAAACTATTGCGATCCCCTATACTTGTGGGTTATCAAGACTACTTTCTGGCGCCGTTGCCGGGGAACATAGCTCTATTCTTTGAGTCACTTGGGATTTATATCTGCTTATCATTATGAAGAACTTGAGAGATCCGAAAACCAAGATTTATCCCTCAACTACGAGGGGAGGTAAGGAACTGCCATCTATCTCTGCACTTGATTCACCTTCTGTCTTGAGTAAGCTTGTGACACCTAAACCTGCTTCTGATATTCTTTTTGATATGTCGCATATTATTGATGATGCCACTTCTGCTATGCATGATACTTATGATGAAACTACTTCTATGCTTGATACTACTGTGCCACTTGGTGAATTTCTTGATGAACAACTTGCTAGGGTTAGAGAGAATGAAATTATTGAAACTGATAATATTGATGAAAGTGATGATGAAGACTCTCCCCCTAATCAATATGAATCGCCTTTTATTCCTGAGAGTTATGTTTTTGAAAAAGAAGCTGCTCTAGCTATTTTAGCTTGCAAAGATAGATACGAGCTCAAGAGGTTATTAGCTAAATGGAAGCAGCAATCTCTTAATGCTAGAATGGAACCTGACCCTGCTTTTGCTACTTCACCTATATGTGTTACTGATAAGGATTATGAATTCTCTGTTGATCCTAATATAATTACTTTGGTTGAATCTGATCCTTTTCATGTCTATGAATCTAAAACTGTTATGGCACATCTTACTAAATTAAATGATATAGCCACCCTGTTCACTAATGATGAGAGAACTCGTTACTTTTATATCCTTAAAATATTTCCATTCTCATTAAAGGGTGATGCTAAGATATGGTTTAATTCTCTTGATCCTGGTTGTGTCGTAGTCCCCAGGATATGATTTATTACTTCTCTGCTAAATATTTCCCTGCTCATAAGAAACAAGCTGCCTTAAGGGATATATATAATTTTGTGCAAATTGAAGAAGAGAGTCGCCCACAAGCTTGGGGGAGGCTTCTCAAGTTACTTAATGCTTTGCCTGATCATCCTCTTAAGAAAAATGAAATACTTGATATCTTTTATAATGGACTAACCGATGCTTCTAGAGATTACCTGGATAGTTGTGCTGGTTCTGTTTTCAGGGAAAGAACACCGGATGAAGCTGAAATTCTATTGAATAATATGTTGACAAATGAAAATAATTGGACACTTTCTGAGCCAGCTCATGAGCCTATTCCTAAACCAACTCCGAAGAAGAGAGGTGTTCTATTTCTTAGTCCTGAAGATATGCAAGAGGCAAAGAAATCTGTGAAAGAAAAAAGGTATTAAAGCTGAAGATGTTAAGAATTTACCTCCTATTGAAGAAATACACGGTCTTAATTTACCGTTTGTTGAAGAAACATATGATCTTAATCCATTACCTATTGAAGAAATACATGGTCTTGAGAACCCGACACAGGTAGTAAAGGTAAATTCTCTCTATAGATATGATAAAGCTGAAATCCCATTTACTAAGTTTGCTAGCCCATGCTTAGATGAGTTTGATAAATTTATGGTTAAGCAAGAAGACTTCAACGCTTATTTTGGTAGACAATTGAAATACAATTCAAATATGCTTGAACACTTGGGTGATTATATGGCTAATGTCAAAGGTGAACTTAAACTTATTAGCAAACATGCTTATATGGTTACCACTCAAGTAGAACAAGTACTTAAAGCTCAAAATGATTTGCTCAATGAACTGAATAGAAAGAATAATGATAATGATGTTAGAGTTATTACTAGAGGTGGTAGAATGACTCAGGAACCTTTATATCCTGAAGGCCACCCTAAGAGAATTGAGCAAGATTCTCAGAGAAATAATATAGATGCACCTAGTCCTTCTAAAAGGAAAAAAGAAAAATGATAGGACTTTGCATGCTTCTAGTGAACCTATTGATGAAACACCTAAGAATCCAATTGATATTTCTATTTATGATGCTAAAACACAATCTGGCAATGAACCTGAAACTAGTGATAATGTTAATGATAATGTTCATGTTGATGCTCAACCTAGCAATGATAATGATATAGAAATTGAACCTGCTGTTGATCTTGATAACCCACAATCAAAGAATCAACATTATGATAAGAAAGACTTTGTTGCTAGTAAACATGGTAAAGAAAGAGAGCCTTGGGTCCAGAAACCCATGCCTTTTCCTTCCAAACCATCCAAGAAAAAGGATGATGAGGATTTTGAGCGCTTTGCTGAAATGATTAGACCTATCTTTTTGCGTATGCGATTAACTGATATGCTCAAAATGAATCGTTATGCTAAGTATATGAAAGAAATTGTTACTAATAAAAGAAAGATACCAGAAGCTGAAATTTCCACCATGCTTGCTAATTATACCTTTAAGGGTGGAATACCAAAGAAACTTGGAGATCCAGGAGTACCCACTATACCATCCTCCATTAAAAGAAACTATGTTAAAACTACTTTATGTGATCTTGGAGTCGGTGTTAGTGTTATGGCTCTCTCTTTATATCGTAGACTTGATTTGAATAAGTTGACACCTACCAAAATATCTTTGCAAATGGCTGATAAATCAACTATTATACCTGTTGGTATTTGTGAGGATGTGCCTGTTGTGGTTGCAAACATTACTATTTTAACGGACTTTGTTATTCTTGATATTCCCGAGGACGATAGTATGTCTATTATTCTTGGAAGACCCTTTTTGAATACTGTAGGGTCTGTTATTGATTGCAACAAAGGCTATGTCACTTTTCATGTTAATGGCAATGAGCATACGGTACACTTTGCGTGGAAACAACCTTAAGTCCACAGTATCAATTCTATTGGAAAAATTCCATCGATTATATTTGGAGGTTTTGAATTTCCTCTTCCTACTGTCAAGAAGAAATGTGATACTCTTATTTTTGGGGATGTGCATATCCCCGTTGACGTAACACAGTGTTATTCGAAAATTCTCCGGTTCCATGTTATTCGGAATGAGTTTGTTAACAAGACTTGATCAACCTTGTTAATGGGTTCCTTTTGATGATCATGAGATGGATGAATTTAGAAAACACGACTCTTTGTACCCTCCTTTTGCTTTCTGTTATTTATATTAAATAAAATAAAAATAAGTATTTTCCGTCTGTTATCTGAATTATCCGTGCAATATAAAAATACCCCGAAAATAAAAGTTCTCCAAATGCCGTGAAATTGAAATATGATTTTTTTTCTGGAATATTTGAGAATATTTGGCACTGAGAACACAGCACGGGGGGCATCCACCTGGCCACGAGGGTGGAGGGCGCGCCCAGGGGCCCTGCCTCGTGGGCCCATGGTGTCCCTCCTCCACTTATTCCTGCACCCACACACTCCTTCCTCCCAGAAACACGATTATCTAGTTCAAACCCGAGTCCAAGCTCATTTCGCTGCCATTTTCGATCTCCTTGCTCAAAGCACCTCTCACAAAACTGCTTGGGGGATTGTTCCTTGGTATGTGACTCCTCCATTGGTCCAATTAGTTTTTGTTCTAGTGCTTTATTCATTGCAAATTTGTGCTGCCTAGGTGACCATGTTCTTGAGCTTGCATGTCAAATTTATATGGTCCCAAGTAGTTCTAATGCATGATATAGGCTCTAGGCACTTGTAGGAATAGTTGCTATCAATATTATTGAGCTTGGTTCACTTTTTTGAAGTTACTAAAAAATTTAGAAATTTTTCAGAGGAAGAAATATGCTTAGGAAAATGTACCAAGGTGGTTCTTCAAGGAAGCAAGGACCCAGGCTTGCAATGCGTGATGCTGACGATGAGCCACCAAGGGATGCTCCAGTACGGCCCTGTGAATGGCCTTCAGAAAACTTTATGGATCAAGCGGGAATCAAGGAAGAATTTAACGCATATTTGCGTAACGTTGATCTTGTGAGCTTCGAGGCAGAAAAATGCCGCCAGTACCACTATCTCACTAGTTCCTTGGTGAGGAGGTTTGAATTTTCATCTTCACGTAATTCTGCAACTGTCCTGTTTGATCTTTATGAAAAATCTTATACGATGGACTTAGAGGATTTTACCACTGCTTGCAAACTTCCACAATGGGGTAGTGCTAGTGAACCCCGTAAATCTGAATTTAGAAATTTTCTTGCTAGTATAACTGTGGGGGAATCTAGAGATATAGCACAAGCTACCATAGGGAGCATTCATTTTCCTGCTATACATTATTTTGCTCTCTTCATAGGTAGGTGCATAAATGGTAAAGATGAAGCATGTCATATGTGTGTCCCTGACCTCAGTATTCTTAGGAGTGTTGTGTTAGGAGACAAATCTTATAATTTGGGAGCCATTGTTGCACGTAGGTTGCATCATAATCTATTTAATGGAGATTTCTTTGGAGGAATTTATGCAACCCGCTTAGTTGATGTTCTTGGTGTAACCATACGTAATGATGATATTGAATTGCCTCCTGCTTACCTAGACTTTAATGCTATGGTTCACCACCAATTTGTCGAGAGGAATGAATCACCTCTCCAGTATCGCTTAATCTTTAACAGACGTCATGCTGTCCGTATTACTCTCCCTGTTCCTGCCTTCTTTGATTATCAGGCAAAAGGAAGACATTTTATTACCAGAGAGGAGGCAGATGAGTACGAGAGGAGGGCGGAGGCAGCTCGCCACCACGCTACAGCTCAGGAGGCAATAGCCGCTGCATCGCAGTACGACCCCAACTATTACTATGGATATCCGCGAGGCCAACCATGGCCATAGACCAACTTAGGCCAAAAGCCTAAGCTTGGGGGAGTACGTATTTCACACCGACATTATATTCATGCTCACACACTCATTGCTAGATGTCGGTGCTCATACTTTTTCATTGTATCATCCATGCTAGTTTATTTCCTTTTTAAGCTTTCTTCTTATGTGTTTAATAAACCTTAAGAAAAACCAAAAAATTAGTTGTAGCTTTTAGCTAGTTTTAATTTCCATGCTTGTAGTAGTAATTAAAAAGAAAACCCAAAAAGATTTCGTGTTCTTCTTTTGCTTGTTGGGAGCTTTCCCGTGTAAATAGTTTTATTTCTTTTCTTTTCTTTGGGGGTCGATAGGAGAAGACCATGATTAAATTGTTGAAGTGGCTCTTATATGCATTATTGTTGATCTAACAAAAGAGCCCATATTTCCTTGTCTTCTCTTGTTTATTGAATGCTTGCAGATTCTAGCTTAGTCCAATGCACGCGCACTATTATTATTATCCACATCGTTCGGTCGTGCAAGTGAAAGGCAATTATGACAATATATGATGGACTGACTGAGATGAGAAAAACTGGTATGAACTTGACCTCTCTTGTTTTTGTAAATATGATTAGTTCATCGTTCCTGATTCATCCTATTATGAATAAACATGTTTGCAATGACAACTAGAGATCATAGTTTCTTGTGCCATGCTTGATTAGCTAGGAGCTTATAATGGTTTACCTTGCGTGCCAACATGCTATTAAAATGGTTGTGATGTGGTATGATAGGGTGGTATCCTCTTTTGAATGATTTGAGTGGCTTGACTTGGCACATGTTCACGCATGTAGTTGAAACAAAATCAACATAGCCTCTACGATATTTATGTTCATGGTGCACTATATCCTACTCATGCTTGCATTCGGTGTTGATTAATTTTAATGCATGTTCATGACTGTTGTCGCTCTCTAGCTGGTCGCTTCCCAGTCTTTTTTCTAGCCTTCACCTGTACTAAGCGCGAATACTGCTTGTGCATCCAACTCCATAAACCCCAAAGTTATTCCATATGAGTCCACCATACCTACCTATATACGGTATCTACCTGCCGTTCCAAGTAAATTTGTATGTGCCAAACTCTAAACCTTCAAATAATTATCATGTTTTGTATGCTCGAACAGCTCATGTATCAACTAGGGATGTCCGTATCTTCCATGTTAGGTGGGTTATTCTCAAGAGGAGTGGACTCCACTCCTCACTCACGAGAAAATGGCTGATCACCGGTATGCCCAGTCCCATGCTTTATGCAAATCAAATCAAAATAATTGCAAACAAAACTCCCCTTGGGACTCTTGTTAGTTGGAGGCACTCATTGTTTCGAGCAAGCCATGGATTGATGCTTGTTGGTGGAGGGGGGTATAAAATTTACCATTCTGTTTGGGAACCGCATATAATGTGTGTAGCATGGAAGATATCACCATCTCTTGGTTGTTATGTTGATAATGAAAGTATACCGCTCAAAATATTATTCACCTCTATTCAAAACCGAGCTCTGGCACCTCTACAAATCCCTGCTTCCCTCTGCGAAGGGCCTATCTATTTACTTTTATGTTGAGTGATCATCCTCTTATTAAAAAGCACCAGTTGGAGAGCACCGCTGTCATTTGCATTCATTACTGTTAGTTTACATTGAGTATGACTTGACTGGATCTCTTTTACCATGAATTACAATGTCTAGTTAGTCCTTGATCTTTAAAGGTGCTCTACATTTATGTTTTGCGGTCTCACAAAGGGATAGTGAGATACCATCCTGTTATATCATATTATGATTGTTTTGAGAAAGTGTTGTCATCCGAGATTTATTATTATTGCTCGCTAGTTGATTATGCCATTGATATGAGTAAACATGAGACCTATGTGTTATTTTGAATGTGATTAGTTCATAATCTTTGCTGAAAACTCGAATGCTGGCTTTACATATTTACAACAAGAAGAGCAAACAGAGTTTGTAAAAGTTTTTCTTTATCACTTTCATTTTGTCAATTGAATTGCTTGAGGACAAGCAAAGTTTTAAGCTTGGGGGAGTTGATACGTCTCTGTCGTATCTACTTTTCCAAACACATTTGCCCTTGTTTTGGACTCTAACTTGCATGATTTGAATGGAACTAACCCGGACTGACGCTGTTTTCAGCAGAATTACCATGGTGTTATTTATGTGCAGAAACAAAAGTTCTTAGAATGACCTGAAACTTCACGGAATGTCTATTTGGAAATAATAAAAAATCCTTGCAAAAGATGAAGACCAGGGGGCCCACACCCTAGCCACGAGGGTGGGGGCGCGCCTGCCCCCCTGGGCGCGCCCCCTACCTCGTGGGCCCCCTGGAACTCCTTCGACCTCAACTCCAACTCTATATATTTGCTTTCGGGGAGAAAAAATCAGAGAGAAGGATTCATCGCGTTTTACGATATGGAGCCGCCGCTAAGCCCTAAAACCTCTCGGGAGGGCTGATCTGGAGTCCATTCGGGGCTCCAGAGAGGGGAATCCGTCGCCATCGTCATCATCAACCTTCCTCCATCACCAATTTCATGATGCTCACCGCCGTGCGTGAGTAATTCCATCGTAGGCTTGTTAGACGGTGATGGGTTGGATGAGATTTATCATGTAATCGAGTTAGTTTTGTTAGGATTTGATCCCTAGTATCCACTATGTTCTGAGATTGATGTTGCTATGACTTTGCTATGCTTAATGCTTGTCACTAGGGCCCGAGTGCCATGATTTCCGATCTGAACCTATTATGTTTTCATCAATATATGAGTGTTCTTGATCCTATCTGGCAAGTCTATAGTCACCTACTATGTGTTATGATCCGGCAACCCCGAAGTGACAATAATCGGGACCACTCCTGGTGATGACCATAGTTTGAAGAGTTCATGTATACACTATGTGTTAATTCTTTGGTCCGGTACTCTATTAAAACGAGGCCTTAATATCCCTTAGTTTCCGCTAGGACCCCGCTGCCACGGGAGGGTAGGACAAAAGATGTCATGCAAGTTCTTTTCCATAAGCACGTATGACTATATCCGGAATACATGCCTACATTACATTGACAAATTGGAGCTAGTTCTGTGTCACCCTAGGTTATGACTGTTACATGATGAACCGCATCCGGCATAATTCTCTATCACCAATCCATTGCCTACGAGCTTTCCATATATTGTTCTTCGCTTATTTACTTTTCCATTGCTATTGCTATCATCACTACAAAATACCAAAAACATTACTTTTGCTATCGTTAACTTTTGCTACCGTTACCACTACTATCATATTACTTTGCTACTAAATACTTTGCTGCAGATATAAAGTTTCCAGGTGTGGTTGAATTGACAACTCAACTGCTAATACTTGAGAATATTCTTTGGCTCCCCTTGTGTCGAATCAATAAATTTGGGTTGAATACTTTACCCTCGAAAACTTTTGCGATCCCCTATACTTGTGGGTTATCAGAGCTTCACAACCAACCTCGATGTTTCTCAATTTTATTGCAACTAATGATGAAGAAGTTATGTGGGTTTCATTTTCTGATGGAAATGGAACCGGGGCTGGAGCCCTTTTCTTAAAAAAATGAAGAAGAAGCTGCTAGCTCATGGGACATTGCTTCATTTTAGGTGAACTGCACCAAAAGGTCCAAAGAACTGAATCATCCATGTTGGTGACCGGTGTCATCCCTTCTACGATGGCGTTGACTGCAGACATGGTTCCCATCACGAGGTATTTTGGTCTGACCATTTGCCAAAGATCCTGCATGTTGAGTCTGCTCTTGTGCTATTGTTTTGGCACTGCCATGATAAAGCAGTAATGTTATTATTTTGCACCTTAATCTAGTGGCACTATTAATTTGAGGCAATGTTTTGGCACTGCTAGTGGCACTGATTATATATATATATATATCGAAAGAGGGGGTTTCCTCCGATTTTATTAAAGAAATCCAACCATAGAGAACCATTATCCGACAACATCTCAGTGTAAACGGGCAGTTATGCAACTACTACTAGAACAGACTGAGTACTAGTAGGAGACAAGTTCGCCACATAATTTAGGCCGGTAGGGGGACGCAGCACCAGCTCGACCAAGTTTGGATTACAACCCAAACTTCATAGGGGAAGATATGAACTGAAAGAGCCAGCTTCAGCATCCCAGTCTAAGCACCCCCGGCCTCCATCCTTGCGACGCATGGTACACCTTGTTTGCCACCTGCTCGACCCTAGTTCCACTGATAAAATGAAGTAATAATATAATTAAAATAGAGTGAGTGTCCTCTCTATCATTTCATTTCTAATGTAGATAAAGAAAGTGCTTCTCTTTGTTAGTATATGTTTCATCAACTAGTCCCATTGTTAATGTTTAAGCGTTTCTGCAAACTGGGGTGCTTAATTTTAGTTGATCAGCACAAAGATAGAGATTGGAATGTCTCAAGGCCCCTCCTTGTACTACTGTTGTATATTGATGTTCATCACTGGAAGAAGGTGTATCGGGGAGACTTGGGTCGATTTCCAGTATGAGGCGTCGTAGGGCCCATCTCGCCCTTGCAGCATGGCATACTATGATACTATTGCAATATTTTCTTGTATTTATTAGTGTATGTTTCATCAACTAGTGCCACTATAATGTAATCACGCCTTTTCATTATCTATGCAAACAGGGTTATTCAGCTGCATTTTGGTGGAACTACACAAATGTACGGATGGAACCGGCATATATGTAGAGTGCTAGGTGCCAAGTAAAAATTACCGACACCAACCCTGCTCCATCTAAGCATTGGCATCCGCCACCATCAGTGGGATGTGTGGCGCTCACTATGGACGGATCTTTCTTGGCAGCAAATCCTCTAACCAAATACTAGTAGCTTGGACTTCAAAAAAAATACTAGTAGCTTATATTGGCAGTTTTCTAGGGGTGTACTCTTTTCTGAAAGAAGCACCAATCTACTTTTCTTTATTTGTACACAGTGTCACAACTTTGACCCAAAGGTCCAGAGCTATTTTAGGGTGATTGGCGTAGTACTCAGAAAATGATTGTAAGCATGGTTTTTATTAGCTGTCACACTGATTGTAAGCATGAGCAGATGGAAGATTAGGTTAGTGCGAAGCTTATCTTAAACCCTACGGACGCCGTTGAAACGAGGCGAGCGTCGAGGGAACCGCGGAGAACAGCGGGGAAGCGATGTCACGCCATCCGGCCTCCTCTTGCAGTGGGAGAACGAATACTCCTATGACTCCGGCTGGCTCTGCACCCTCACGAATGGCATACCGTACTCGATCGATTCGTTATCCTCTGGGTGCTCGACCTTCGACATGTACGCCCACCACCTCCACCTGACTTTCACCTTGGGTGAATTTGTCTGCTCCATCGCCCAGAGGAGATACTCAATGAACTCGAAGGACTGCGGCGTGACTGCCGCCGAGGAGTACATCACCGTCGTCTCGCTCTTTCGCATACATTGCCACATGGCCCTCACCGTCCTTGAAATCTCCCACTCATTGTCAAACCAAGTAAGGATCTCCTTCAACCTGGCTAACTTTGCCTGGTCGCCACGGGCGATCTTCCTGATTCGCTGCTGCATCCTCTCCATAGATGTCCTTCTGAGTGGTCAGGTGCTAGCTTTGGAAGATGGGAGGAGAGACGGTGGTCTTGCAATAGAGAAGAGGGAGAGGTGGGATGGTGGTTTTGGAATGGAGATGATGGAGAGGAGAGGGGGTGATTTTGAAATGGGGATGAGGGAGATGCAATATGGTGGTTTTGGAATGGAGATAATGGGGAGGAGAGGTTTCCCTGCCTTTCGGTCGCTGACAGGTGGGCCCCGTGCTTGGTGGGACCCATGTGTCAGTGTCTCAATGGCAGGATGGGATACGGCAGGGGATCCTCGTCCGAGGAGAGAGGTGGTGGTTTTGCAATGGAGAAGAGGGAGAGGCGAGACGGTGGTTTTGGAATGGAGATGATGGAGAGGAGAGGAGGTGGTTTTGCAATGGAGAAGAGGGAGAGGAGCATGCGGCAGCAATTTAGGATTGGACGAGAGGGCCGGTGCGCTATGACTGGATCAAAATCAAAATCAATTTACCCTTCAATTAAGAAAGCGACCCACATTAACTAGTCTCCCTTTTATTCTGGGTCAGGAGGAGCTTAGGGTTGTCAGTATTTGCAGGTTGTGAATTGTGTTTTGTGTTGTATATTTTGAGAGTACATTCAGATATGAATGTCTTTTGAATTTCAAATTTGCAGTACTGAGCATATGAAGTATTTTATGAATTCTAGAGATATATTTTTAGCACTGAAAAAATGTAGTTTCATAGGAGTATAAAAGTGCAGACAATGTGATTCTCAGAGAAGAAACTTCAAGTTTCAGTTTCAGATAAGAAGCTGCAAGTTCAATTTCAGATAAGAAACTGCAACTTTCAGAGGCAGAGCATTTATATTAACACGGCCTTTTCAAACAGGGTTAACATCATGTTGGAAGTTTTATTCATGGTCAAAAATGGAACTACCAGCCAATTAACATCATGTTGATCAACATTCATATAGCACATCTTCATATGATGCACAGTCAAAAAGATATGCTATTTTCAAAATGCCCACACAATGTCGAGTGTGTGAAAAACAGAGAAAACGAGGGACGGAGTTTTGGAAAGTGTTGGACGTGGTGTGTGTAGATGACAATGGGGACCCACATGTCAATAATGGCAGAGGCAAAAAAAATTTGGAGATATTTTCCCTGCATCAGGTGGAATTGAACCCGGGCGGAACAGCTGTCGAGTAGTGTCACTTGGCCACTGGGCCACTTGGCTAGTTCACTACTTTCGTTACAAATAAGGCACTGCCTTGGGTGGTCCGATCACCTCGATCCTGCGCCTTTGTGCGCTCGCCGCGGCGCCGCTGGCTGCCGTTGTGAACATGCTGAACAAACGAGAGGAATCTAGAGAGGACCGTACGTGGAGAGGCGGACAGTCGGGACCCACTAGGTCTATGGCCGTACGCAAGCAAGTGCCTCATCGAAAAAAACTTCCTCCTAATGCTATACTGACGTTGGGGCCCACAGGTTTGTCAACATAGTTACTTCTTTTAGGTGCTTCAATGTAGGAGATAAATTCACAATGAAGATGTGGAGCTGGCGGGTAGTATCACTTATTATCACTGGGGCAGCAAGTATCCGCTGGGTTTTGGGCCGCCCCGTCTAGGCTTTCTTTTTTAACATGCGCAGCCCACGACATGCCGGTTTGTACTTTTTTAGGGTCGTCATGTATCGACTGGCCTATGGACCTCCCATCCGAGGTTTTATTTTTCCTGAAACATCGGCAGCCCAATTTATGTATTTTTTTGAAGAAAACACAGATGTCTGTTCTATTTTTCTATATAAGAATAGGAACTCCTGGTCCAACTTTTGTTTTCCTTCTAACTATATTATTTATATTTAAATTATTTTATATGTTATTATATATTACTGTTATTGTCATCATATATTTAACAGATACTTACATATGTAAGAAAACAATATTCCACATCTTATTAACTTATAAAAATAACTTCTTAACAATAACTTATAAAAATAACTTCTTATCCATGAACAATATTTGATTCTTCTTTGAATTCTTTTATGCATAATTTAATATCTTTGCAAGTCTCTTCGAATTATCAGATTGGTTTGGCCTACTAGATTGATCTTTCTTGCAATGGGAGAAGTGCTTATCTTTGGGTTCAATCTTGCGGTGTCATTTCCCAGTGACAGTAGGGGCAGCAAGGCACATATTGTATTGTTGCCATCGAGGATAAAAAGATGGGGTTTATATCATATTGCTTGAGTTTATCCGTCTACATCATGTCATCTTGCCAAATGTGTTACTCTATTCTTATGAACTTAATACTCTAGATGCATGCTGGATAGCGGTCGATGTGTGGAGTAATAGTAGTAGATGCAGAATCGTTTTGGTCGACTTGTTGCGGACGTGATACCTATATACATGATCATGCCTAGATATTCTCATAACTATGCACTTTTCTATCAATTTCTCGACAGTAATTTGTTCACCCACCATAGAATTTGCTATCTTGAGAGAAGCCACTAGTGAAACCTATGGCCCCGGGTCTATTTTCCATCATATTATTTTCCTATCAACTTGCTATTTCTATCATTGTTTATTTTGCAATATTTATTTTCCAATCTATAGAACAAAAATACCAAAAATATTTATCTTATTATCTCTATCTGATCTCACTTTCGTAAGTGACCGTGAAGGGGTTGACAACTCCTTAATCGCGTTGGTTGCGAGGTTCTTGTTTGTTTGTGCAGGTACTAGGGACTTGCGTGTTATCTCCTACTGGATTGATACATTGGTTCTCAAAAACTGAGGGAAATAATTACGCTGCTTTGCTGCATCACCCTTTCCTCTTCAAGGGAAAACCAACGCATGCTCAAGAGGTAGCAAGAAGGATTTCTGGCGCCGTTTCCGGGGAGGTTGCACCAAGTCAAGTCAAGATTTGATCTCCCGTCAATAAGCCATTCCTGGCGCCGTTGCCGGGGAGATCTACGCACAAGTCAAGACATACCAAGTACCCATCACAAACTCTTATCCCTCGCATTACATTATTTGCCATTTGCCTCTCGTTTTCCTCTCCCCCACTTCACCTTTGCCCTTTCTTCGCCTTCTTCCCGTATGTCTTTTTGTTTGTGTTTCCATGTGCCTTCTATTTGCCTGCATCTTTGCTTGCTAAAAATCTATTGATATGGATCCACTTAAAGTGTTCTACTTGGATCATCTTCGATCCTTGTGCGCTCGTGCTGAAACCCCAACTAGCCTAGTTGATAGGAAATCTTTATATGAGCATGCTCATTTTGTGCGTCATCGTTTGTCTGAAAAGGGGAAGCTCTTATGGTATCAAATAAATAGTTTTCTATGCTATGCTTGGAATCTTTGTGAAATTTATGACTTTACTTGTTGCTCTAAGAACCTTAAAAAACACCTTCCCTGCCTATGTGATTTTAATGATAATGAAATCTTATCTTCTTATGGAAAGGGTGTTTATAGTTACTATGCTATCGAACAAATTGAAGAATTTGTCATTTTTAATGGTGCTCGTGAAGTTGCTTCTTTGATTGAAAAGTATGATATTACTCTCTACAAATCTGAAAATTCTGACATATTTAAATATTTCTATGAAAACTATGCTCACAATGCCTATGTTAAGGAATTTATTGAAAGAATGACCGATGCTTTCGAAGAAAATAATCATATGCAAGAATCTATAGATAATTATGATTCTGATGATTTGATTGAAATGTCCCTTGATGAACATGATGCTTGCTATTCTTATAGCCATGATGCCAATATTTATGGACATAAATTTGCTATAGTTCCTTATGTTAAACACGAGATTATTGCTATTGCACCCATACTTGATAGTTCCTTGAATCAAAAGCATGATTGCAATGATTTTACTATAAATTCTATTGATGTCAATTGTGCTAATAATATGAAAAACCCTAAGCTTGGGGATGCTAGTTTTGCTATGTCTACTACTTGTTGCAATTATCATGATTGGGGTGATTCTTCTTATGATCTTGAAAAATTATTTAAGCCCCATGATGAATATGAGATTGATAATAATGTTTGCAATAATATTGAAAGTGGGTTTGGAAGAGTGTCAACTTTAGATCCCACATATTTGGAGAATGTTCAATCTTATGAAGTTTTTGATAAAAGTGGGTTTGGAGAGGTCATGACTTTAGTTAATGTTAATCCCACTATTACGGAAGAGTGTCAACTTTGCATGTATGTGGATCATGAAGAGAAAATTTCATGTGATAGATATATTGTGGAATTTGATTATGATCCTACATGTAATTATTATGAGAGAGGAAAATATGGTTGTAGAAATTTTCATGTTACTAAATTACCTCTCATCATGTCGAGATTGCTATTGTTTCATTTTTCTTCCATGCATATGCTAGTTTTTGCTTGGCTTGATAATTTGTTTGCTTATAAAATGCCTATGCATAGGAAGTATGTTAGACTTAGATGTTTTTGTCACATGTTTTATGATGCTCTCTTTGTGCTTCAATTCTTGTCTTTCATGTGAGCGTCATTGAAATCTCTTTGCCTAGCTAGGGGCGTAAAACGATAGTGCTTGTTGGGAGGAAACCCAATTTTATTTTTTGTTTCTGTTTAGTAATAAATAATTCATCTAGCTTCTGTTTAGATGTGGTTTTATATTTTTTTTAATTAGTGTTTGTGCCAAGTAGAACCTTTTGGCAGACTTGGGGGAAGTCTTTGCGATCTTGCTATAAAAAACAGAAACTTTAGCGCTCACGAGATTAGCTGCCATTTTTTACTGGAGAGTGTGATTAGGTTGATTATTTTTTAAGATGATTAATAGACAAATTCCTCATGCCCACCAATGTATTTAAGAATTTTTGGGGTTACAGAAGTATTTGAAACCTACAGATTACTACAGACTGTTCTATTTTTGACAGATTCTGATTTTCGTGTGTTGTTTGCTTATTTTGATGAATCTATGGCTAGTATCGGGGGGTATGAACCATAGAGAAGTTGCAATACAGTAGGTTTATCACCAATATAAATAAAGAATGAGTTCATTACAGTACCTTGAAGTGGTGGTTTGTTTTCTTATACTAACGGAGCTCATGAGATTTTCTGTTGAGTTTTGTGTTGTGAAGTTTTCAAGTTTTGGGTAAAGATTTGATGGATTTTGGAATAAGAAGTGGCAAGAGCCTAAGCTTTGGGATGCCCAAGGCACCCCAAGGTAAAATTCAAGGACAACCAAAATCCTAAGCTTGGGGATGCCCCGGAAGGCATCCCCTCTTTCGTCTTCGTCCATCGGTAACTTTACTTGAGGCTATATTTTTATTCACCACATGATATGTGTTTTGCTTGGAGCGTCTTGTGTGATTTGAGTCTTTGATTATTAGTTTAACATAATCATCCTTGCTGTACACACCTTTTGGAGACACACACATGAATCAGAATTTATTAGAATACTCTATGTGCTTCACTTATATCTTTTGAGCTAGATAATTTTGCTCTAGTGCTTCACTTATACCTTTTTAAGAGCATGGTGGTGGTTTTATTTTATAGAAATTATTGATCTCTCATGCTTCACTTATATTATTTTGAGAGTCTTTTAGAACAGCATGGTAATTTTCTTTGGCTATAAAATTAGTCCTAATATGATAGGCATCCAAGATGGGTATAATAAAAACTATCATATAAAGTGCAACATTGAATACTATGAGAAGTATGATACTTGATAATTGTTTTGAGATATGAAGATGGTGATATTAGAGTCATGCTAGTTGAGTAGTTGTGAATTTTAGAAATACTTGTTCTAAAGTTTGTGATTCCCGTAGCATGCACGTATGGTGAACCGTTATGTGATGAAGTCGGAGCATAATTTATTTATTGATTGTCTTCCTTATGAGTGGCGGTTAGGGATGAGCGATGGTCTTTTCCTACCAATCTATCCCCCTAGGAGCATGCGCGTAGTAATTTTTTTCGACGACCAATAGATTTTTGCAATAAGTATATGAGTTCTTTATGACTAATGTTGAGTCCATGGATTATACGCACTCCCACCCTTCCACCGTTGCTAGCCTCTCTAATACCGCGCACCTTTCACCGGTATCATACACCCACCATATACCTTCCTCAAAAAAGTCACCATACCTACCTATTATGGCATTTCCATAGCCATTCCGAGATATATTGCGATGCAACATACCAACGTTCCGTTTGTTAGGACACGTTACATCATTGTCATATTGCTTTGCATGATCATGTAGTTAACATCGTATTTGTGGCAAAGCCACCTTTATAATTCTTTCATACATGTCACTCTTGATTCATTGCACATCCCGGTACACCACTGGAGGCATTCACATAGAGTCATATTTTGTTCTAGTATCGAGTTGTAATTTTTGAGTTATAAGTAAATAAAAGTGTGATGATCATCATTATTAGAGCATTGTCCCAAGTGAGGAAAGGATGATGGAGGCTAAGATTCCCCCACAAGCCGGGATGAGACTCCGGACAAAAAAATATGAAAAAAGAGGCCATAAAAAAGAGAAGTCCCAAAAAAAGAGAAAAAAAGGAATGAGAGAAAAAGAGAGAATGGATAATGTTACTATCCTTTTACCACACTTGTGCTTCAAAGTAGCAACATCATCTTCATGATAGAGAGTCTCCTATGTTGTCACTTTCATATACTACTAGGAATTTTACATTATAGAACTTGGCTTGTGTATTACAATGATGGGCTTCCTCAAAATGCCCTACGTCTTCATGAGCAAGCGAGTTGGATGCACACCCACTTAGTTCTTTTGTTGAGCTTCATACACTTATAGCTCTAGTGCACCCGTTGCATGACAATCCCTACTCACTCACATTGATATCTATTGATGGGCATCTCCATAGCCTGTTGATACGCCTAGTTGATGTGAGACTATCTTATCCCTTTTTGTCTTCTCCACAATCACCATTCTATTTAACATATAGTGCTATGTCCATGGCTCACGCTCATATATTGCGTGAAGGTTGAAAAAGTTTGAGAACATCAAAAGTATGAAACAATTGCTTGGCTTGTCATCAGGGTTGTGCATGATTAAATACTTTGTGTGATGAAGATAGAGCATAGCCAGACTATATGATTTTGTAGGGATAACTTTCTTTGGCCATGTTATTTTGAGAAGACATGATTGCTTTGTTAGTATGCTTGAAGTATTATTATTTTTATGTCAATATTAACTTTTATCTTGAATCTTTCGGATCTGAACATTCATGCCACACTAAATAAAATTACATTGAGAATTATGCTAGGTAGCATTCCACATCAAAAATTCTGTTTTTATCATTTACCTACTCGAAGACGAGCAGGAATTAAGCTTGGGGATGCTTGATACGTCTCCAACATATCTATAATTTTTTATTGTTCCATGGTAATATATTATCTGTTGTGGATGTTTTATGGGCTTTGTTATGCACTTTTATATTATTTTTAGGACTAACCTACTAACCAAAGGCCCAGTGCAAATTGCTGTTTTTTTTCCTATTTTAGTGTTTCGCGGAAAAGGAATATCAAACGGAATCCAAACGGAATGAAACCTTCGGGATAGTTATTTTTGGAACAAACGCAATCCAGGAGACTTAGAGTGGACATCAAGGAAGCAACGAGGCGTCCACGAGGTAGGAGGGCGCGCCCAGGGGGGTAGGCATGCCCCCCACCCTCGTGGGCCCCTCGTTGCTCAACTGACCTACTTCTTTCGCCTATATATACTCATATACCCCGAAAACATCCGAGAGCACCACGAAACCCTATTTCCACCGCCGCAACCTTCTGTACCCATGAGATCCCATCTTCGGGCCGTTTCCGGCGCTCCGCCGGAGGGGGAATCGATCACGGAGGGCTTCTACATCAACACCATAGCCTCTCCGGTGATGTGTGAGTAGTTTACCACAGACCTTCGGGTCCATAATTATTATCTAGATGGCTTCTTCTCTCTCTTTGTATCTCAATACAAAGTTCTCCTCGATTCTCTTGGAGATCTATTCAATGTAATTCTTTTTGCGTTGTGTTTGTTGAGATCCAATGAATTGTGGGTTTATGATCAAGATTATCTATGAATAATATTTGATTCTTCTCTGAATTATTTTATGCATGATTTAATATCTTTGCAAGTCTCTTCGAATTATCAATTTAGTTTGGCCTACTAGATTGTTCTTTCTTGCAATGGGAGAAGTGCTTAGCTTTGGGTTCAATCTTGCGGTGTCCTTTCCAGTGACAGTAGGGGCAGCAAGGCACGTATTGTATTGTTGCCATCGAGGATAAAAAGATGGGGTTTATATCACATTGCTTGAGTTTATCCCTCTACATCATGTCATCTTGCCTAATGAGTTACTCTATTCTTATGAACTTAATACTCTAGATGCATGCTGGATAGCGGTCGATATGTGGAGTAATAGCAGTAGATGCAGAATCATTTCGGTCTACTTGTCGCGGACGTGATGCCTATATACATGATCATGCCTAGATATTCTCATAACTATGCACTTTTCTATCAATTGCTCGACAGTAATTTGTTCACCCATCGTAGAATTTGCTATCTTGAGAGAAGCCACTAGTGAAACCTATGGCCCCCGGGTCTATTTTCCATCATATTATTTTCCTATGCTATTTCTATCGTTGTTTATTTTCAATCTTTATTTTCCAATCTATACAACAAAAATACCAAAAATATTTATCTTATTATCTCTATCAGATCTCACTTTTGTAAGTGACCGTGAACGGATTGACAACCCCTTTATCGCGTTGGTTGCGAGGTTCTTGATTGTTTGTGCAGGTACTGGGGACTTGTGTGTTATCTCCTACTGGATTGATACCTTGGTTCTCAAAAACTAAGGGAAATACTTATGCTACTTTGCTGCATCACCCTTTCCTCTTCAAGGGAAAACCAACGCATGCTCAAGAGGTAGCACGCATCGCTCAGCCCCCGACTGAAGGAAATATGCCCTAGAGGCAATAATAAAGTTGTTATTTATATTTCCTTATATCATGATAAATGTTTATTATTCGTGCTAGAATTGTATTAACCGGAAACTTAGTACATGTGTGAATACATAGACAAACAGAGTGTCACTAGTTTGCCTCTACTTGACTAGCTCATTGAATCAATGATGGCTATGTTTCCGAACCATAGACATGAGTTGTTATTTGATTAGCGGGATCACATCATTAGAGAATGATGTGATTGACTTGACCCATCCGTTAGCTTAGCACGATGATTGTTTAGTTTGTTGCTATTGCTTTCTCCATAACTATACATGTTCCTGTGACTATGAGATCATGCAACTCCCGAATACCGGAGGAACACTTTGTGTGCTACCAAACGTCACATCATAACTGGGTGATTATAAAGGTGCTCTACAGGTGTCTCTGATGTTGTTTGTTGAGTTGGCATGGATCAAGATTAGGATTTGTCACTCCGATTATCGGAGAGGTATCTCTGGGCCCTCTCGGTAATGTACATCACAATAAGCCTTGCAAGCAATGTAGCTAATGAGTTAGTTACGGTATGTAGCATTACGGAATGAGTAAAGAGACTTGCCGGTAACGAGATTGAACTAGGTATTGAGATACCGACGATCGAATCTCGGGCAAGTAACATACCGATGACAAAGGGAACAACGTATACCATTATGCGGTTTCACCGATGAAGATCCTCGTAGAATATGTAGGAGCCAATATGAGCATCCAGGTTCTGCTATTGGTTATTGGCCGGAGACATGTCTCGGTCATATCTACATAGTTCTCGAACCCGTAGGGTCCGCATGCTTAACGTTCGGTGACGATCGGTATTACGAGTTTATGTGTTTTGATGTACCGAAGGTAGTTCGGAGTCCCGGATTTGATCACGGACATGACGAGGAGTCTCTAAATGGTCGAGACATAAAGATAGATATATTGGACGACTATGTTTGGACATCAGAAGGGTTCCGAGTGAAGTTCGGGCATATACCGGAGTACCGGGGGGTTACCGGAACCCCCGGGGAGTTTAATGGGCCTTATGGGCCTTAGTGGAAAGAGAGGAGAGGCTGCCAGGGTAGGCAGCGCGCCCCCTCCCCCTCTGTTCCGAATTGGACTAGGAAGGGGGGCGGCGCCCCCCTTTCCTTCTCCCTCTTTCCTCCTTCCTTCTCCTACTCCTACTACATGAAAAGGGGGAATCCTACTCCCGGTGGGAGTAGGACTCCCCATGGGGCGCGCCATAGGAGGGCCGGCCCTCCCCCTCCTCCACTCCTTTATATATGGGAGAGGGGGCACCCCATAGACACACAAGTTGATCATTGATCTTTTAGCCATGTGCGGTGCCCCCCTCCACCATAATCCACCTCGGTAATATCGTAGCGGTGCATAGGCGAAGCCATGTTCCGGTAGCAACATCATCACTGTCATCACGCCGTCGTGCTGACAAAACTCTCCCTCGAAGCTCTACTGGATCGTGAGTTCGTGGGACGTAACCGAGATGAACATGTGCAGATCGTGGAGGTGTCGTATCTTTGGTACTAGATCGGTCGATCATGAAGACGTACGACTACATCAACCGCGTTGTCATAACACTTCCTCTTACGGTCTACGAGGGTACGTAGACGATACTCTCCCCTCTCGTTGCTATGCATCACCATGATCTTGCGTGTGCGTAGGAACTTTTTTGAAATTATTGTGTTCCCCAATAGTGGTATCCGAGCCAGGTTTATGCATAGATGTTATATGCACGAGTAGAACACAAAGGAGTTGTGGGCGTGGGTATATACATATTGCTTGACGTCACTAGTTGATTCTTGATTCAGTGGCATTGTTGGATGAAGCGGCCCTGACCGACATTACGCGTATGCTTACGCGAGACTGGTTCTACCGACGTGCTTCGCACACAGGTGGCTAGTGGGTGTATGTTTCTCCAGCTTTAGTTGAATCGGATTCAATGAACATGGTTCTTTCTGAAGATCAAAAAGCAATCACTATACCGCGTTGTGGTTTTTGATGCATAGGTAAGCACAGTTCTTGCTCAACCCGTAGCAGCCACATAAAACTTGCAACAACAAAGTAGAGGACGTCTAACTTGTTTTTGCAGGGCATGTTGTGATGTGATATGGTCAAGACATGATGCTAAATTTTATTGTATGAGATGATCATGTTTTGTAACACAGTTATCGGCAACTGGCAGGAGCCATATGGTTGTCGCTTTATTGTATGAAATGCAATCGCCATGTAATTGCTTTACTTTATCACTAAGCGGTAGCGATAGTCGTAGAAGCAATAGTTTGTGAGACGACAACGATGCTTCGATGGAGATCAAGGTGTCAAGCCGGTGACGATGGTGATCATGGCGGTGCTTTGGAGATGGAGATCAAAGGCACAAGATGATGATGGCCATATCATATCGCTTATATTGATGGCATGTGATGTTTATCCTTTCTGCATATTATTTTGCTTAGTTCGGCGGTAGCATTATAAGATGATCCCTCACTAAATTTCAAGGTATAAGTGTTCTCCCTGAGTATGCACCGTTGCTACATTTCGTCGTGCCGAGACACCACGTGATGATCGGGTGTGATAAGCTCTACGTTCACATAAAACGGGTGCAAGCCAGTTTTGCACACGCGGAATATTCGGATTAAACTTGACGAGCCTAGCATATGCAGATATGGCCTCGGAACACTGAGACCGAAAGGTCGAGCGTGAATCATATAGTAGATATGATTAACATAGTGATGTTCACCATTGAAAACTACTCCATCTCACGTGATGATCGGTCATGGTTTAGTTGATATGGATCACGTGATCACTTAATGATTAGAGAGATGTCTATCTAAGTGGGAGTTCTTAAGTAATTTTATTAATTGAACTTTAACTTATCATGAACTTAGTACCTGATAGTATTTTGCATGTCTATGTTGTTGTAGATAGATGGCCCGTGTTGTTGTTCCGTTCAATTTTAATGCGTTTCTAGAGAAAGCTAAGTTGAAAGATGATGGTAGCAACTACACTGACTGGGTTCGTAATTTGAGGATTATCCTCATTGCTGCACAGAAGAATTACGTCCTGGAAGCACCGCTAGGTGACAAACCCGCTGCAGGAGCAACGCCTGATGTTATGAACACCTGGCAGAGCAAATTTGATGACTACTCGATAGTTCAGTGTGCCATGCTTTACGGCTTAGAACCGGGACTTCAACGACGTTTTGAACGTCATGGAGCATATGAGTTGTTCCAGGAGTTGAATTTAATATTTCAAGCAAATGCCCGGATTGAGAGATATGAAGTCTCCAATAAGTTCTACAGCTGCAAGATGGAGGAGAATAGTTCTGTCAGTGAACATATACTCAGAATGTCTGGGTACCACAACCACTTAACTCAACTGGGAGTTAATCTTCCTGATGATAGTGTCATTGACAGAGTTCTTCAATCACTGCCACCAAGCTACAAGAGCTTCGTGATGAACTACAATATGCAAGGGATGGATAAGACGATTCTTGAGCTCTTCGCAATGCTAAAGGCTGCGGAGGTAGAAGTCAAGAAGGAGCATCAAGTGTTGATGGTCAACAAGACCACCAGTTTCAAGAAAAAAGGTAAAGGGAAGAAGGGGAACTTCAAGAAGAACAGCAAGATAGTTGCTGCTCAAGTGAAGAAACCCAAGTCTGGACCTAAGCCTGAGACTGAGTGCTTCTACTGCAAAGGAACTGGTCACTGGAAGCAGAACTGCCCCAAGTATTTGGCGGAGAAGAAGGATGGCAAAGTTAAAGGTATATTTGACATACATGTTATTGATGTGTACCTTACTAATGCTCGCAGTAGTGCCTAGGTATTTGATACGGGTTCAGTTGCTAACATTTGCAACTCGAAACAGGGGCTACGGATTGAGCGAAGATTGGCTAAGGACGAGGTGATGATGCACGTGGGAAATAGTTCCAAAGTCGATGTGATCGCCGTCGGCACGCTACCTCTACATCTACCTTCGGGATTAGTATTAGACCTAAATAATTGTTGTTTGGTGCCAGCATTGAGCATGAACATTATATCTAGATCTTGTTTGATGCGAGATGGTTATTCATTTAAATCAGAGAATAATGGTTGTTCTATTTATATGAGTAATATCTTTTATGGTCATGCACCCCTGATGAGTGGTCTATTTTTACTAAATCTTGATAGTAGTGATACACATGTTCATAGTATTGAAGCCAAAAGATGCAGAGTTGATAATGATAGTGCAACTTATTTGTGGCACTGCCGTTTAGGTCATATTGGTGTAAAGTGCATGAAGAAACTCCATTTTGATGGACTTCTGGAATCACTTGATTATAAATCACTTGGTACTTGCGAACCATGTCTCATGTGCAAGATGACTAAAACTCTGTTCTCTGGAACAATGGAGCGAGCAACAGAGTTATTGGAAATCATACATACTGATGTATGTGGTCGAATGAACATTGAAGCTCACGACGGATATCGTTATTTTCTCACCTTCACAGATGATTTGAGCATATATGGGTATATCTACTTAATGAAACATATGTCTGAAACATTTGAAAAGTTCAAAGAATTTCAGAGTGAAGTGGAAAATCATCGTAACAAGAAAATCAAGTTTCTATGATCTAAACGTGGAGGCGAATATTTGAGTTACGAGTTTGGGCTTCATTTGAAACAATGTGGAATAGTTTCGCAGCTCACGCCACCTGGAACACCACAGCGTAATGATGTGTCCGAACATCATAATCGTACTTTACTAGATATGGTGTGATCTATGATGTCTCTCACTGATTTACCGCTACCGTTTTGGGGTTACGCTTTAGAGACAGCTGCATTCACGTTAAATAGGGCACCATCTAAATCCGTTGAGACGACACCTTATGAACTATGGTTTGGCAAGAAACCAAAGTTGTCGTTTCTTAAAGTTTGGGGCTACGATGCTTATGTGAAAAAGCTTCAACCTGATAAGCTCGAACCCAAATCGGAGAAATGTGTCTTCATAGGATACCCAAAGGAGACTGTTGGGTACACCTTCTATCACAGATCCGAAGGCAAGGTATTCGTTGCTAAGAATGGATCCTTTCTAGAGAAGGAGTTTCTCTCGAAAGAAGTGAGTGGGAGGAAAGTAGAACTTGACGAGGTAATTGTACCTTCTCCCTTATTGGAAAGTAGTTCATCGCTGAAATCAGTTCCAGTGATTCCTACACTAGTAAGTGAGGAAGCTAATGATGATGATCATGAAACTTCTGATCAAGTTACTACCGAACCAAAATGGCTTGAAGCCATAAAATCTGAGATGGGATCCATGTATGAGAACAAAGTGTGGACTTTGGTTAACTTGCCCGATGATCAGCAGGCCATAGAGAATAAATGGATCTTCAAGAAGAAGACTGACGCTGACGGTAATGTTACTGTCTACAAAGCTCGACTTGTTGCGAAAGGTTTTCGACAAGTTCAAGGAGTTGACTACGATGAGACCTTCTCACCCGTAGCGATGCTTAAGTCCGTCCAAATCATGTTAGCAATTGCCGTAGCTTATGATCATGAAATTTGGCAAATGGATGTCAAAACTGCATTCCTTAATGGATACCTTAAAGAAGAGTTGTATATGATGCAACCAGAAAGTTTTGTCAATCCAAAAGGTGCTAACAAAGTGTGCAAGCTCCAGCGATCCATTTATGGACTGGTGCAAGCCTCTCGGAGTTGGAATATATGCTTTGATAGTGTGATCAAAGCATATGGTTTTATACAGACTTTTGGAGAAGCCTGTATTTACAAGAAAGTGAGTGGGAGCTCTGTAGCATTTCTGATATTATATGTAGATGACATATTGTTGATCGGAAATGATACTGAATTTCTAAATAGCATAAAAGGATACTTGAATAAGAATTTTTCAATGAAAGACCTCGGTGAAGCTGCTTATATATTGGGCATCAAGATCTATAGAGATAAATCAAGACGCTTGATTGGACTTCCACAAAGCACATACCTTGATAAAGTTTTGAAGAAGTTCAAAATGGATCAGGCAAAGAAAGGGTTCTTGCATGTATTACAAGGTGTGAAGTTGAGTCAGACTCAATGCCCGACCACTGCAGAAGATAGAGAGAAAATGAAAGGTGTTCCCTATGCTTCAGCCATAGTCTCTATCATGTATGCAATGTTGTGTACCAGACCTGATGTGTGCCTTGCTATAAGTTTAGCAGGGAGGTACCATAGTAATCCAGGAGTGGATCACTGGACAGCGGTCAAGAACATCCTGAAATACCTGAAAAGGACTAAGGATATGTTTCTCGTATATGGAGGTGACAAAGAGCTCGTCGTAAACAGTTATGTCGATGCAAGCTTTGACACTGATCCGGATGACTCTAAGTCACAAACCGGATACGTGTTTTTATTAAATGGTGGAGCTGTCAGTTGGTGCAGTTCCAAGCAGAGCGTCGTGGCGGGATCTACGTGTGAAGCAGAATACATAGCTGCTTTGGAAGCAGCAAATGAAGGAGTCTGGATGAAGGAGTTCATATCCGATCCAGGTGTCATACCTAGTGCATCGGGTCCAATGAAAATCTTTTGTGACAATACTGGTGAAATTGCCTTGGCAAAGGAATCCAGATTTCACAAGAGAACCAAGTACATCAAGAGATGCTTCAATTCCATCCGCGATCAAGTCAAGGAGGGAGACATAGAGATTTGCAAGATACATACAGATATGAATGTTCCAGACCCGTTGACTAAGCCTCTCTCACGAGCAAAACATGATCAGCACCAAGACTCCATGGGTGTTAGAATCATTACAATGTAATCTAGATTATTGACTCTAGTGCAAGTGGGAGACTGAAGGAAATATGCCCTAGAGGCAATAATAAAGTTGTTATTCATATTTCCTTATATCATGATAAATGTTTATTATTCATGCTAGAATTGTATTAACCGAAAACTTAGTACATGTGTGAATACATAGACAAACAGAGTGTCACTAGTTTGCCTCTACTTGACTAGCTCGTTGAATCAATGATGGTTATGTTTCCTACCCATAGACATGAGTTGTCATTTGGTTAACGGGATCACATCATTAGAAAATGATGTGATTGACTTGACCCATCCGTTAGCTTAGCACGATGATTGTTTAGTTTGTTGCTATTGCTTTCTCCATAACTATACATGTTCCTATGATTATGAGATCATGCAACTCCCGAATACCGGAGGAACACTTTGTGTGGTACCAAATGTCACAACGTAACTGGGTGATTATAAAGGTGCTCTACAGGTGTCTCCGATGGTGTTTGTTGAGTTGGCATGGATCAAGATTAGGATTTGTCACTCCGATTGTCGGAAAGGTATCTATGGGCCCTCTCGGCAATGTACATCACAATAAGCCTTGCAAGCAATGTAGCTAATGAGTTAGTTACAGGATGTAGCATTACGGAATGAGTAAAGAGACTTGTCGGTAACGAGATTGAACTAGGTATTGAGATACCGACGATCAAATCTCGGGCAAGTAACATACCGATGACAAAGGGAACAACGTATACCATTATGCGGTTTGACCGATAAAGACCTTCGTAGAATATGTAGGAGCCAATATGAGCATCCAGGTTCCACTATTGGTTATTGACCAGAGACATGTCTCGGTCATGTCTACATAGTTCTTGAACCCGTAGGGTCCGCACGCTTAATGTTCGGTGGCGATCGGTATTACGAGTTTATGTGTTTTGATGTACCGAAGGTAGTTCAGAGTCCCGGATTTGATCACGGACATGACGAGGAGTCTCGAAATGGTCAAGACATAAAGATCGATATATTGGACGACTATGTTTGGACATCGGAAGGGTTCGGAGTGAAGTTCAGGCATATACCGGAGTGCCGGGGGGTTATCGGAACCCCCGGGGAGTTTAATGGGCCTTATGGGCCTTAGTGGAAAGAGAGGAGAGGCTGCCAGGGTAGGCCGTGCGCCCCCTCCCCCTCTGGTACAAGTTGGACTAGGAAGGGGGGCGTTGCCCCCCTTTCCTTCTCCCTCTTTCCTCCTTCCTTCTCCAATCCTACTACATGAAAAGGGGGGAATCCTACTCCCGGTGGGAGTAGGACTCCCCATGGGCGCGCCATAGCAGGGCCGGCCCTCCCCCTCCTCCACTCCTTTATATACGAGGGAGGGGGCACCCCATAGATACACAAGTTGATCATTGATCTTTTAGCTATGTGTGGTTCCCCCCTCCACCATAATCCACCTCGGTAATATCGTAGCGATGCTTAGGCGAAGCCCTGTTCCGGTAGCAACATCATCATCTTCATCATGCCGTCGTGCTGATGAAACTCTCCCTCAAAGCTCTACTGGATCGTGAGTTCACGGGACGTCACCGAGCTGGACATGTGCAGATCGTGGAGGTGTCATATCTTCGGTACTAGATCGGTCGATCGTGAAGACGTACGACTAGATCAACCGCGTTATCATAACGCTTCTGCTTACGATCTACGAGGGTACATAGACTATACTCTCCCCTCTCATTGTTATGCATCACCATGATCTTGCGTGTGCGTAGGAATTTTTTTGAAATTACTGTGTCCCCCAACACCGACCACCCACCGTAACCGGGAACTCCCCGTTATTTTCCTCGCCCTCGCTTCTACCATGTTTTTTTCATCATGGACGGCCCAAAGAATGTCATGCGGCTGCGTCTCCGGCCCGCCCAGGATGAAAATCCCATTTTCTGTCATGATTTTTTGTCATAGAAGTAGGACCCCACCACATCTATGATGATACCGGGTTTTGTCATAGTTATCGTCATAGAAGTGTCATAAGTATGGCTAAAAAAATTTATTCGGCCCAAAATGTCACGGATGTGTCTTTTTTTGTAGTGAAACCGCGCCATCGTCGCAGCAATCTTTAATCTTGTTTTTAACAAGGACGAATCTGGCCCAAAAGTGATGGACCATTTCTTGAGGTTGCTGCCGCACATACATTAGGTCACATATGTCTGGAGGGCCTGGATTACTTGGGGAATATTGATTGTGGTGGGTGGGCGGGCTAAAACCCGAATCCTGGCCCAAGATTGAATTCGGAGCTTGAAGAATCTCTGAGGTCACCAGTTCAGGACCAGGAAAGTCCAGGTGGCTTCCGGGCTCAATGCTTGATCCTATGCTCGGAGGACATGACATCTCTTCCCGAGGATAGGTATCGGGCCCGAAGGGCTCGGAAATCCGAACATAGTTGGTTCTTAACTTAGGGGAAGAAGCGTTCTCGGCTCATTCCTCAACAACCGCTACTAGATAGGTGATCGGTGGGGACTTGTTTTCCCTCTGATCGGGTTTGAGCCCGGTCCGATCATAGTCTGTTGCAAGCCCTAGCGCGGCGATGTGATCTAGCAGCTCGTTCATGGATGAGATGTGTGTCGGATCCATATTTTCGGAGTGTTTGAGGCCGATGCGGAGATGATGTTTGGCGATTGTGGGGGCCGCCGTTGGCTTAACGGCCGAGCGAGCACCCACGGTAAAACCGTCGAGCTGGAGGACCTGTCCTAGAGTTAGGGTCCTTCCAGAAGTGATATTGTCATTGATGACAAGGCGAGCCATCGATCCTTCTATCGAAAACACAACGTAACCCTCAATGAAAGCACCAATGTCGGTGTCAAAACCGGCCGATCTCGGGTAGGGGGTCCCGAACTATGCGTCTGAGGATCAAAGGTAACAAGGGACAAAGGGGACGCGGTGTTTACCCAGGTTCGGGCCCTCTTAATGGAGGTAAAACCCTACATCCTGCTTGATTGTACTTGACGAGTATGGGGGTTACAAGAGTCGATCTACCCCGAGAACGTAATGGCTAAATCCTAGATGTCTTGCCTATGAGAATTCTGATAGCTTCCACGGACCAAACCCTCCGGTTTATATACACACCAGAGGGGCCTAGGGTTGTACAGAGACGGTTTGTGAAAGAAGGAAATTACATATCCGGACATCACTCATGTCATCCACGCGCATAGGAGAGTCCTAACCGTACACGGGGGAAAGCCTTCTGCTTTGTATCTTCATAGTCCATCAGTCCGGCCCATATCAAATAGTCCTGACACCTGAGGACCCCCTAATCCAAGACTCCCTCAGCGCCACCCCCTCCTTCCTTCTCCCTGGCGCCAAACAAGGAAGGGGCGCCAAAGGGAAAGCGCCCAAGGGGGCTGGCCGGCCACCTTGGGGCACACGCAAGGCTGCCTCCCCTCCCCCAACCTATATATATGAGAGGGAGGGGCGCCACACAACCCACGACAATCTCTTAGCCATGTGTGGCGCCCCTCTCCACAGTTTTGTCCCTCGGTCATATTTTTAGAGTGCTTAGGCGAAGCCCTGCGGAGATAGCATCACCACCACCGTCACCACCCATCGTGCTGCCAGAACTCATCTACTACTTCTCCCGTCTTGCTGGATCAAGAAGGCAAGGACGTCACCGAAGTGAACATGTGCTGAACGGGGAGGTGCCGTACGTTCGGTACTTGATCAGTTGGATTGTGAAGAAGTTCAACTACATCAACTGTGTTACTAAACGCTTCCTTTTACGGTCTACGAGGGTACGTAGACACACTCTCCCCTCTCGTTGCTATGCATCTCCATGGATAGATCTTGCATGTGCGTAGAATTTTTTTATTTTCCATGCAACGTTTCCCAACAAAAAAATCTTTATATACCCCTCGAACGTATTGATCACCGTATCAAGGAGAAATCTTCTGTTCTTGTTTCTTACTGTTTTCTGTCAGATCCATCGAGCCAAGCATCGTGCCTTTCTACCCCTCCAACAAAGTAGAAGAGGATTCTTGGTTGATGAAGATAGAACTAAAGAGAGAGGCACCAGAGGAAACTATCAAGGGTGATAATGCCAAGGAAGTTGCGGGAGATCAAGCCCCAGCAGTAGGGCGAACCGTTCCAGTAGCAGCAGCAGAAGAAGAAGAAGACATCCTTAAACCATGCCATGATCATCTTACCCCTACTGAAATTGAAGTTTTTCGGATCATCGAAATGGTTCGTGTGCAAAATAAATATCTTACTCGTGAAAATATTCTGTTGCAAGAGCATTTCATCGCCCTCCGGAGCATCATTCGTAGATTGGAGTACCTCTTGAGCTTGAAATGTGAAGCTACTACATCATATACACCATCATCACCTTTTTCAACACCAAAGGAGACTTTAGTTCAGGGTATGGGCAGTCCCCTTGGCTTCTGCCAAGCTTGGGGGGTGCCCTGGTATCGTATCATCATCACCTTCTTTGCCTTTATTTATCTTAGTTCAATCTTTAGTTATCTTTTGAATTAGTTGAATAATAGTTTAATTAAATATATCTTCGAATGTTTGCTTAGTGATATATCTATCTATGTAATCGTGTGTGAGATATATAATAAAGAATAGTTCGAGTTTTGCTTTCTTTACTTTTATGTTTCAATCAAAATAAAAAGAAATAATGAAAAAGATCATATGCTAATCTTATGTTAAGTAATGACATCACATAAAGAAAAGTACAAGTGGTAAAATTTATTGGAGATTGACAAACATAGCATTGGTCAATCATGCAATTCATGAAAGAATTAATAAGGGAAGAGAAGATTCACATGCAAATACACTATCTTGGACATCTTTTATGATTGTGAGCCCCCATCAGAATATTATATGCCAAAATTGTTGATTTTGCTCATGTGTATGTGGTCAGTGTTATCAATCATAGAAGACTATATGATGGTTGAGTATGTGGACTTGCCTAAAGGCTCCGATATGAGACCCTTCATGAAAAGATGATGAATTGTAGTTGCAAAGTTGACTGAGAACATAGTTTGTTGGTTTTCAATAGACTTTATGCTTCTACTTCGATATTGTGATGAATTGTTACTTGTTCATGAGAAGTTATATGATAAAGTTATGTGATAAAGTTCTATGATAAAGTTTGTTGTTGTTATAATAATATACAAGATGCTTCTATGTCCGTATTTTGTTTTTATCGACACCTCTCTCCCCCTCTAAGCATGTGGGCATGTTTTTCGATTTTGGTTTTCGCTTGAGGACAATCAGTGTCTAAGCTTGGGGGAGTTGATATGTCCATTTTGCATTATGTTTTCCTACTTTTATTTATAATGTTTTTATGCATAATAATGCTTTATGGAGTAATTCTAATGTCTTTTCTCTCATAATATGCAAGGTTTACACAAAGAGGGAGAATGCCGGCAACTGGAATTCTGGACCTGAAAAAACTATGTCAAAGTTACATATTCTACACATCTCCAAATGAGCTGAAAATATACGAAGAATTGTTTTGGAATATATAAAAAATACTGGAGCAAATAACTACCGGAGGGGGCCCACCAGGTGAGCACAAGACACTAGGGCGCGCCGGGGCCCGCGCCCTGGTGGGTTGTGCTCAGCACGGCCCACCTCTGGTGCCTATCTTCTGGTATATAACTCATTTTGACCTAGAAAAAAATCAGGAGAGGACTTTTGGGATGGAGCGCTGCCGTCTCGAGGCGGAACTTGGGCAGGAGCACTTTTGCCCTCCGGTGGAGCGATTTTGCCGGGGGAACTTCCCTCCCGGAGGGGGAAATCATCGTCGTCGTCATCACCAACAACCCTCTCATCTTTGGGAGGCCAATCTTCATCAATATCTTCAACAACACCATCTCTTCTCAAACCCTAGTTCATCTCTTGTGTTCAATCTTTGTACCAGAACCTCAGATTGGTACCTATGGGTGACTAGTAGTGTTGATTACATCTTATAGTTGATTATTATATGGTTTATTTGGTCGAAGACTATATGTTCAAATCCATTATGCTATTTAATACCCCTCTGATCTTGAGCATGATTATCATTTGAGTAGTTAATTTTGTTCTTGAGGTCACGGGAGAAATCTTGTTCTAAGTAATCATGCGAACTTGATATGTGTTCGATATTTTGATGATATGTATGTTGTGATTCCCTTAGTGGTGTCATGTGAACGTAGACTACATGGCACTTCACCATACTTGGGCCTAAGGGAATGCATTGTGGAGTAGTTATTAGATGATGGGTTGCTAGAGTGACAGAAGCTTAAACCCTAGTTTATGTGCTACTTCGTAAGGGACTGGTTTGGATCCCAAAGTTTAATCTATGATTAGATTTTATCTGAATACTTTTCTCGTAGTTGCGGATGCTTCCGACGGGTTAATCATAAGTAGGAGGTTTGTTCAAATAAGAACAACACCTAAGCACCGGTTCACCCACATATCAATTATCAAAGTAGCGAACATGAATCAAACCAACATGATGAAAGTGACTACATGAAATTCCCGTGTACCCTCGAGAACGCTTTGCTTATTATAAGAGACCGTTTTGGCCTGTCCTTTGCCACAAAGGGATTGGACTACCTTGTTGCACTTTATTTACCGTTACTGTTACTTGCTCGTTACAAATTACCTTGCTATCAAACTAGTCGTTACCGACAATTTCATTGCTTGCAGAGATTACCTTTCTAAAACCACTTGTCATTTTCTTCTGCTCCTCGTTGGGTTCGACACTCTTACTTATCGAAATGACTACGATTGATCCCCTATACTTGTGGGTTATTAGTTTGCGCTCACTTAGGGAATTTCAAATGTTGCCCACAAATAGCTCCGGCAGATGTCCGTTGTTATGTCCGGACGTGATCCGCGGACGTGATGCGGGAGAGATCCATCCAATGTTATTCACAAAGTAATCCGGTTGCGAGGAGAGAATGTAGGTTGGGACTGTATGCATATGCATGTGGTGGGATATTGTGATGTGATGTCTGGTCGGGAGGAGAGAGAGGAGAGGGGAACCATACATGTATGGAGAGAGAGAGAAGAGAGGAGGACGAGACGAAGGCTTTTGTTGGTCAAGTGGATGTTCAGACTTTGGTATATTTCCACCATGTTTATCTCCACTTTGCTGGAAAATTAACCTTCGTACCACTTCGCGAACTGATGCAGGACTGCGCTAAATTGTAAAAGTGAACAAAAGCATCTGGTCGAAGTTTTGAGGTTCTCCTTCGGATATGCCCTGTAACGACCTCGATGCGGCTATATCTCCTACGTGTCAAAGCACGACTTAGAGGCATAACCGCATTGAAAGCAATGTCGCAAGTGAGGTAATCTTCACACAACCCATGTAATTCATAAGGAAAAGAGATACATAGTTGGCTTACAATCGCCACTTCACACAAAACATGAAATATAACATTACAACATCCAGATACAATCAATGTCCGACTACGGAACCAAAATAAAAGAAGACTACCCCAAATGCTACAGATCCCCGATCGCCCCAACTAGGCTCCACTACTGATCAAATGGAAAACGGAGCAACATAACGAACGCGATCTTCATCGAGCGCCTCCTTGAGCTTGGTTGCGTCACCTGCAAGCTATCATTGGCACCTGCAAGCTGGTTTTGGAAGTATCTATGAGTCACGGGGACTCAGCAATCTCACACCCTCGCGATCAAGACTATTTAAGCTTATAGGTAGGGAAAAGGTATGAGGTGGAGCTGCAGTAAGCACTAGCATATATGGTGGCTAACTTACGCAAATGAGAGCGAGAAGAGAAGGCAAAGCACGTTCGAGAATCTATGATCAAGAAGTGATCCTAGAACAACCTACATCAAGCATAACTCCAACACCGTGTTCACTTCCCGGACTCCGCCGAGAAGAGACCATCATGGTTACACACGCGGTTGATGTATCTTAATTAAGATAAGTTTCAAGTTTTCTACAACCGAACATTAACAAATTCCCATCTGCCCATAACCGCAGGCACGGCTTTCGAAAGATCAATCCCTGCAGGGGTGTCCCAACTTAGCCCATCACAAGCTCTCACGGTCAACGAAGGATATTCCTTCTCCCAAGACAACCCGATCAGACTCAGAATCCCGGTTACAAGACATCTCGACAATGGTAAAACTAAACCAACAAAGCCACCCGATGTGCCGACAATCTCGATAGGAGCTGCACATATCTCATTCTCAGGGCAACACTGGATGAGATATCCTACGAGTAAAACCAACCCTCAAGTTTCCCCGAGGTGGCCCCGCAGTCTACTCAGTTCGGACCAACACTTAAAGAAGCACTGGCCCGGGGGGGGGGTTATTATAAAGATGACCCTTGAGTCCGCTAAACCCAAGGGAAAAGGCTAGGTTGTTAGTGCAAATGGTAAAACCAAGGTTGGGCCTTGCTGGAGGAGTTTTATTCAAAGCGAACTGTCAAGGGGTTCCCATTATAACCCAACCGTGTAAGGAACGCAAAATCCGGGAACATAACACTGATATGACGGAAACTAGGGCGGCAAGAGTGGAACAAAACACTAGGCATAAGGCCGAGCCTTCCACCCTTTACCAAGTATATAGATGCATTAATTAGATAAGAGATATTGTGATATCCCAACAAAATACCCATGTTCCAACAAGGAACAAACTTCAAACTTCACCTGCAACTAGCAACGCTATAAGAGGGGCTGAGCAAAGCGGTAACATAGCCAAACAACGGTTTGCTAGGACAAGGTGGGTTAGAGGTTTGACATGGCAATATGGGGGGCATGACAAAGCATGTGGTAGGTATCGCAGCATAGGCATAGCAAAAGAGCGAGCATCTAGCAAGCAAAGATAGAAGTGATTTCGAGGGTATGGTCATCTTGCCTGAAATCCCGCAAGGAAGAAGAACGAGTCCATGAAGAAGACAAACGGACGTTGTCGAACGGATCCTCACAAACGCAACGTTATCGGAACTAACCCAAAGAGGCAACACCGGAAATAAGCAAACAACATAGTAAACAACCACCACATAAGCATGGCACGATGCGCAAACAAGTATGACGCATGTACGGTTTAAATATGCATGGCATGGCAAAGTGCACAAGCAATTCTACAAATTAAGTGGAGCTCAATATGCGATGAAACACCACATCAATTATTTAGTTCACTCCCGGTTAGGTACTCAACAATATTAAATGTTGGTTAACATGGCAAGAGGTGACGCATAACAAAACTATACCATCTAAACAATTTAAATGAGGCCGGATATAACAAACAACAAATCCGGTAAATCCCCATATGCATTAGCAATTTAAAGCAAACAACAATTTTAAACATTTTAGTTGTTGTTATCATGATGCGGATGACATGAGCAAGTTTTATGCAATATTTATGAAAATGTTGGCATGATAAGATATGAGGCATTTGTCATCGTGGCGGAAACGAAAGGGGTGCCACGGCAACGAATCCGAAAGTGATGCCATGGCAACATATCGGTTCTGGTAGCTCATGGAGATACTGGTGCAAAAGGAAGTGGCGGGAGCGAGCAAAAGAAGGTGGGGCGCTCCCGGATACCGGGTGTCCCATGTGTCGGTGGCATGGCAACCGAGGGTCGTGCACGTAACAAACGGGCACGCTGCAAACACGGGGTTCATCTCGTATCACACAACATTCATCCACGGCGGTCGTCTCGATGTTATACCTCTGAAGCGTGCATTATCAGAGCGGTTCGAGTCGGCATAGAGGAAGTAGTGGAAGTAGACGTTCACGGGTCTTCGAGGGAAGTAGTGGTTCACGTTCGTTTTCGGAGAGGTACTTGACGAATCCAAGGTTTCCGAGGGCGACGGTAGTAGAACTTGGCGAATCCGAGTTTCTCGGAGGTCGTCATCGAACTTAGTCAAATACATGATGTGGGTAGACGTTCACTCGACGGCCTTCGGCGACGGTAGTTGTACACGGGTCTTCGGCCACGGAAGTAGTCGTACACGTTTTCGTAGAGGTTCGGGGTCAACGACACGGAACTTGACATCCACGAGGTCTTCGAGGGTCGACGATAGTGGTACTCGGTCATTTCGAAGAGGTAATTGGGGTCTTCGAACTTGCCGGTCTCGACGAACCGTCGGGGTACTTCGTCTCGGGTTTTTGGCGACGGTAGCGGAACTTGGTGATCCGGAGGGTACACTTAAGTTGTCGTGGGAACTTGATGAATCTAAGGTCTTCAGGCGTCGTGGTACTTTGCGTCCAAGTGAGCTCAGGAAGACTTGTGTATTCGCGTAGTCGTATATGGACATTTGACTGCGGTCTTGGCGGCTTGAGCAGGGCCACCCGAACTCGGCAGGAGGCAGAAGACGAAGCAAAGTGCTCATGCTCAGGGACGTTGCAACAACAGCAGTAGCCGGAAGTGCTCACGGATGAGAGGGTCGGCCCTAGGACTGATGCAGGGAGCAGCAGGGGAGGTCCGGCAATGGGCATGGTGCGGCAAGGCGACGAGGACGAGGCACGTCAGGGCAGCAAGGAGGAGCGGAGCAGAGGCCGTCTAGCTGTCGTCGGGATGACACGAGTCGCCGGTGACGAGGAAGAAGCAGGGGCGAGCTCGCCGGGCGACGTGCGGGGCTTGACAGAGAGGCGGCCATGGTTGGCGCTGCGGTGGATGAGGCCATGGCGCGATGGAGGCGCGATCAACGCGAGGCAGGTGACCAGGGAAGGAACGAGTTGCTCGTCCCCTGGCTCGGGCTCGAGTGCCTGGGGAAAACGAACGCGGGGCGACTCGAGTCTCCGGCGAGTGGCGCGGCCTGCCGGGGTCCTGGACGATGGCGCACGAGAAAAGTAGCGGCAGCAAGGCGCGGTCGCGATGGTTAGGCAGAGCAGCAGCGGGCCAGGTGATGGCCGCACGGAGGGACAGCGCTCGGCGGTGGGGCCGACATTGAGGAGGGATCGGGTATGGGGTGCTTCCTCTCTCTCCTCTGGTGGCGCACAGGAGGGAGGAAGGGAACGAGAGGTAGGTGGCGGCGCTATGGGAGGGAGAGGGGAACGAGTGAGGAAGAGATGGATCGGGGAAAGGAGATGGATCGGGCAAGGCCCATGAAGTCTAGGGTTAGGAGGGGCTGGGCCAATGGGCCTAGCGGTTGGATGGGCCGGATGGAAAGGAGAGGCCCAACGAGTAGCTAAGTAAGGGGCCTTTCCTTTCTTTTAATCTTTTTGTTTATATAAATAAACAATCAACAAAGGGGAAAATCCAGGGTTTTTTTGGTTAGGGATATGAGATATATAAACATATATCTGGAACCCTGGATTTATGTAGGGTTTGAATAAATTGCTCTGGCATTTTTAGAAGGTAGAAAAACAATTAGAGTTTGAATTATTCTCAAACTTCAATCATTTTTGAACCTGACCAAAACAACTTCGAATGGGATGAAATCTGACAGGGAGGGTGTAGGAAAAAGGCAAGATTTATAGGGAAAAGATGAACATTAATGGAGGAGGAATAAGGTCGCTTGCAAAGACATGAAAGAAGAAGAAAGTGAGAGGGATGATGCATGGTTATGGCTTGAGAGAGAGATGACAAGGAAAATATATGAAGTTAAGTCGGATAAAAGAAGAGTTGAAGAGTAGTGCAATTGTGTTATGGGTGATTTCAAGTTAATGGAATATTTACTATAGCTCTCTAAATATTGAGAGGATATGTTGTAAAGAGAATCACCATGTGAATTCCTTCGGTTTAAATGGGTCAAAGATCCATATGGTTTATTTAGTTGATTTGAGATGCAAAGATTAAAAACATGATGACATGATGACATGATGCAAATGTACATGATGCAATGATGAATGCAATGAACCAAACAAATCACACGACAAAACCCGGAAATCAAGGAAGGCACCCGACTCTCCGGTCTTGGGGCGTCACATGCCCTTAGAGTATCTATAACCGGACTTGACAAATCCAATTCCTCAAACGCCGCGGACGGGACCGGACATGTTCGCGGACAGTGATCGGTCACGCCTCAAATTAGTCACTCTGTATCTGAGTCTCTCATATTTCAACCCCTATATCCGTACAAATCATGCAAAAAATCATACGTCCATGACGTCGGTGCCGGACGCTGGATGGATGGGCGTGTTGGAGGGCTCCAACTCATCCTCCTCCTGCTTGACCTCGTCCATGTAGACGAGCATCTCCGTCTCCTCCGCGGCCTGCTGCGCCTCCAACACCTGCCGGCGACGGCGTCTGGCCTCCACAGCCGACTAAGAGCAGAGGGAATTGATGATGGCTTGCTGCTCCGCCTGCAGATCCGCGTCGCTAGCGTCCGCCACATCCTCCTCTGTCTCATCCTCCTCCTACTCAAGATGGGCCTGTTTGAGGCGTCTGTCTTAGTCAGATTTTCATGACAGGTCAATGACCAGGCGGGCCGTCCATCTATTTGATGTCGGGTTTGGGGCGCCCGGCTCTAGATGCTCTTAGTCATTGTTTGGGTGAACTCTTCGAAAGATCGTGCTGGGATAGAGTTAAAATTAGTCATGATCAGAATTTAGAATCTCTAGATTCAAAAAAAAAACTTAGAATCTTCGGCTAACTTTTAGGCACATGGGCGTGATCCTTGACCTCTGAATATGTTTGCTGGTTGTAGCCTGTTCTGAGTGTGGTTTTTTCGCACTTCGTCTCTTTTGCTTCTTCAGGAATGTAGACTGTGTGATGTTTTCATTTTGCTGGGGTAGCGTCTCTGCTGTTTTTCCCCGCGCGCCTTGTAGCTCCATAATTAAACATGTTCGGTGGTTTCGTTGCCTGCAATGGAACCGGGGCGTTGAGCCCTTTTCTTCTAAAAAAATCTTCGGCTAACTTAGAAAAAACGAGATGTCGTTTTGATCCAACGGTACTCCTGTACGGCAAACTCCTCCACGACCGACTCCTCTGCAGCGTCTTTTTCTTTGTGCGGGCAACAAAGTGCAATGCAGCGTTCGACACGGATCGAGCAGTGAGGGATGGGAAACATCTACACTGGCCGGGAGCGAGCGTACGAGGCGCGACTGCCCGATGGGAACCGACGCTGACGACTCAGGCAGCACGCGGCACGCGCGGCGCTGCAACCCTGCGCGCGGCCCGCTCAACTGCCTGCTGCTGTCCGCCCGTGTCAAGCCAGCGCGCGTACTTGTGCGTCCTGGGCTACTGCCGCGCACGGCTCCGCCCTGCTCTTTCCCGTCACCGACGGAATTGGCGTACACGGCCACCCCGGGGACATGGGGTACGGCGTGGGCGCGCCGCGCCGGCGTCGATGAGCTGTCCAGTCAAGTGGAGCAGGCGCGTGTGTAGGGTGTTGCGACGGGACATTGGAGTGGAGTGTGTGTGTGCAGTGTGCCTCCATCCAGGACCGCGCTGCACTGGTGTGGCGTGGGATTAATTTTTCGTCGGGTCCAGCTCAGACGTCCCGTCTGGTCGACCGGTCGGCTGTGCCGTGCCGTGCCGCGGCAGTGAGCTACAGGGGCATTACCGCGAGTGCTGCTCATTACATTACTTTTTCTTTTAGACATGCTCACTACTCCGTGTATCTTCGACGTTAGGCCCCACTTGGATTGCTTGCCGTTTCGAAGGTATTCACCGTGTACCCTCACGTCAAAGGTGATACTCCCTCCGGTCTAAAATATAGTGTGTCCTCGGTTTCCGCGCTTCAATTTTGATCATGAATTTAATTAATGAGACCGACTGTGGCGGGACTAAAAATTATATAATGGAAAACTTCTTTTGAATACGAATTTAATGGTATAATTTTCGCTCATGCCGCAGTCGGTCTTGTTGGCTAGATTTATGATCAATGCCGAACCTCAAAAAACGCGGGCGCGCTATGGGGCTGTTTGGATTGTGACCATGATTGCCCTATGTTGCCACATTATTTTTGGAACGGATGGAGTACACCACAATTCACGTGAAAAGAGACCTAATTGAAAGCGCGGCGCAAGCAATCCGGCTGACGCTTTTGTAGATCCGAAACTCCACAAGTTCACGAGGAACCAGTCTGAATGTGCAATGTCTATAAACTGCCCTAGGTCAACCTGATTGCCCTTAGAGCCTCGTGGTTCATCGTCCTGCAGAATAAAAAATGAGAAAAGGAACTAGAATTAAGGAGAAAGGATAATAAAGGTTAAAATGTGGTAGATGAGTTTGTCGATTTTGTGTTGTTGTTTCAATCGGCCATCACGGACGGCTGAACTTTCCGTGCAAGGAAAGGGTTTGGGTCACGTCCAAAAACCTAATTTTTAGGTCCAACTCGGATGTTTGACCCGAACTTCTCAAAATTGTTTAGTTTAAAAGCTGGTTGAACCTTGTGGTTCATTTTTGAGGCAGTAAACGACTTCGTATGTCGACATGTCCAGAAGCAAATTTAACCGTTTCGATGAGGCGAACAACTTTCATGTTGAGCATTTTTCAATCCAATGCCATCTTGAGGTCCGGATCGCTCGCGTAAAACAGAGAACAACTCACGCTACCCATCAGATGGAGTGTCTTGTGCTGGCCATCACTTTTTACTCGTGGTAGGCTTTCACTGCACGGGCCCTAACTTTTGCATACGCCCTTGGATTAAAATGATTTTTATATCAAAATCGATCGTTTTGACGAGAAGAAAACAATTCATGTAAACCATTTTCTCATATAAGGCAGTTTTGGAGGCATAATCGGCCAAATAGTACTCTGAATACAAAATCTTAGTACTTCGAGCACAACTTTGGCTCTCAAGATGAGATCGAATGGCGATGACCCAAACTTCAAAAATATTCATGTCGACAATACGGATGGACTTCTTCATGTAGAGCACTTCTTTACTTGACATCATGTTAATATTGTTTTATTTCATGCCAAAATTTTATGTCAACACATCCCCCCCCCCCCAATTTTGAGAAGGTTCTAAAACTTTTCCTAACCGAATTTTCCTTTTTTGTTACATGGTTTTCTTTTACTTCTCTTCTAGTTATTATTTACTTTTTTTCATTTTTACTTTTTCCATTTTTACTTTTATTATTTATTAATTTTTATTTCCAAAATTTATGCATATTTTCTGGATTCAAAAATATTTTCTAAATTCCTGAACATTTTCTGAATTCATAAATATTATATCATATTGTTGAATCCATGAACTTTTCAGAAAGTATTGTTGAATTTACGAACATCTTTATAGTTCTATAAGAATTGTTGAATTCGCGAACATTGTTTTAATTCAAGAACAGTTTCTCAAACTCACAGACATTTAAAAAATTGCAAATAGTTTTTCAATTCATGCACATTTCTAAATATGGTTTTCTTTGAATTCGTGAACATTTTAATAATTCATAAACATTTTCTGATTTGTTTTCTAACCTTTTCAGTATTTTTTGTATTCATAAACAGTTTTTTGTAATTGGGAACATTTTTCAAAATCACAAACACATTTCAAGTTCACTGATATTTTTGAGTTGGCGAATATTTTTCGAATTCGTAGACATATTTTTTCAGTTCTCGAATATATTTTGAAATCATGTACATTTTGTCAATTTCGCTAACATTTGTTCAAATTGCAAACATTTTTTGAATTCATGAACATAGTTTCAGTTTCATGAACATTTTCTGAATTTCGCAAACATTTCTTCAGTATCAGGAATTATCCAATATTTTTTTGAATTCATAAACATATTTTGCAATTCACAAAAAAATAAAAAATTGCAATTTTTTTAAAATTCGTGAACAATATCTGAATCCACTATGATTTTTGAATTCATAACATCTTTTTTAAAGTCAATAACGTTTTTCGAATTCATGAACATTTTAAACTCTTCAACAATTCTCGATATCACAAAAAAATAATGATTTTTTTTTCAAATTTCTGTGAATATTTTTTAATTTCATTAAGAAAGGAAGAGCAAAAAGTGAAACAGAAAACATAAAAATAAAAGAAACAGGCGCCCAGCGTCCTGCTCTTCCCAATGGGCCGGCCTATGTCGTGGGCTGAGGGTTTCAGCATTTGGTTGTAGGCCAACACCCTGCAGGCTGGTTAAAGCTCCCGCTAAGATGCAACGATTGTGCGCGCTTGGCGAGTAAGGATTTAGTTCTATGGGCCTTAAATGGTGTAGGGCGGAGAAGCGAAGGCGCACTTTGTTTTGCTGAACTCTTTTTGCTGGCACAATTCGGTGAACATTTTCTAAATTTGTTGAACTTTTTTTAATATTCATGAACTTTTTTCCATAATCGATGAACTGTTTTTCAAATTCATGAACTTTTTTCGTACTTGATGAACTTTTTGAGGAATTTTTTAACTTTTTTTTTCAGAATTGATGATTTTTTTAATAATCGATGAATTTTTTTTCAAAATCGATGAATGTTTTCTCAAGTAGATGTTTTTTTTAATAATCAATGAACTTTTTCCTTGTTCTCAAATTTGAACCAAATTCGATTAACTTTTTTCAAATCCAGTGAACTATTTTCAAAATCGATGAATTCTTTTGCAATTTTGATGAACTTTTTTCAGATTTGATGAACTTTTTTCAAAATCGATGAACTCGTTTACCAATCCTATGACCATTTTATAATTGCACAAACTTTTTTTTTCAAATTCGATGAACTATTTTCCAAATTTAGTGAACTTTTTTTCAAATTCTATGAAGGTTTTTCAAATTTGACAAACTTTTTCATATTCTATGATCTTTTTTCAACTTTGTGAACTTATTTAAAAATTTCATGATTTTTTTTTCAATTCCGTGAAGTTGTTTCAAATTTATGAACTCTTTTCAATTTATACTAATCTTTTCAATTTTTTGATTTTTTTAAATTCGTGGTTTTAAAAGTTCCTTGAATTTCTTTTCAAAGTTTACGTTTCTGTCCATATAATTTATATAACGTATATAATAGTATATCTTAATGTTGTACTAGGAGAATGTCAAATAGGGCTCTTTCCTGCTATTGGTCGTCAAGGGGTGCTCGGTCTATTGTTTATTGCGACTTGCTGGTATTCCTGGCGAGAGGAGTTCGAGTCCTATTACTCCTGGCTAATGAAATGATTTTTCCAAGACTAAACCCTTGCAACTATATGTTCATTTAGACTAAATCCGAGTATGGGCCGATTGAATAAATGAGTATGGGCCGATTGCAGAAACAACCCAACTATGAGCGCTGCAGGCGCCAGTTCTCCTAATCGGCGCTGAAAGAACTGATTAGGAGCTCCCGAGACTAAACCCTTGCAACTATATGTTCATTTAGACTAAATCCGAGTATGGGCCGGTTGAATGAATGAGTATGGCCCAATTGCAGAAACAGCCCAACTATGAGCGCTGCAGGCGCCAGTTCTCCTAACCGGCGCTGAAAGCACTGATTAGGAGCTCCCGAGACTAAACCCTTGCAACTATATGTTCATTTAGACTAAATCCGAGTAACTATATGAAGCGAAGGCGTCAAGGGGAGAGCCATAGCCCTATATGTCGCACATTGCAACTAATTATCAAGCAATCTCACAAGGCGCACCAGCGAGTGAGCCACTGGGTCGGTCCATTTAGAATGTTTAGGGCGAGGCATTGTTTCGGTTTCAACTTTTGGGTTTGGTCTTTTGTTTTCTTTTTTCACCGGTTTTTCCTTTTAAAAAATATCTTTTTCACTTTTCCCTTTTTATTTTGAGGTTTAATTTTAATTATGTTTTACATGTTTCTTAAAAAATGTATACAACTTCCCTTTTTGGAACAACTCGACTTTTTTCAAAAAGTGTTAGGATTTTCTAAAATGTTTAAAAAAATCAGAAAATGTATATATGTTTGCATTTGTTTAAATTTTAAAATTTTATGAATATGTTTAGAATTAATAAAAATGTTCATCAATTAGAAAATAAATAATTTATTGTTTTCTAGAAAACTATAATAAAATATAGAAAAACAGAGGAAAAGAGAAAAACATGAAAAGGATCATAGCAAACATGTTGTTCCGAAGCAAATGTATAAATAAAATCGAAAACTAGGTCGGCCCACTACAATTGTGTTGTGTGATTCGTTGGTAGTTTGTAGGAGAAACTATCCAAGGGTTACCCCTCGCGGACCTCCCGAAAAGGTCACCTTCTTTCATGCTAGCGTACCAAGTAGTGCGCCCAGCCACCGTCACGTCTCGCGTGTTACGCGCTCTTTCTGGATTTTGGGGCTTTTCTGTACGCGTTTTCGGATTTTTTATTGGTTTTCCGGTTATTTGGCTCTTCTTTTTTCCCTAGTTTTCCCAACATTTTTAGCGAATCATTTTTGTTTTTTATGCACTGTTGTGCTTCTCGGAATAGAAAATAATATGTGCTTTCACGAAAAGGGCAAATTTACTTATCATGGAAGCACGAATTTGCTTCTGCGAGATGCATAGAGAAAATAAAATATGTGCTTCCACGAGAAGCAAGAAGCACAGCTTCACGGAAATGGAAAAAATCGATGCTTCCACAAAAAACACGGTTTATCTTCTCACAAAGGAAAAAATGTGCTTCCACGAGAAGCACGGGTTTGCTTCTTGTGAATCACATATTTGCTTCAACGAGAACCACCTACGTGCTTTTCGGGGGAAAAATGTGCTTCCTGAAAAGCAAAAAAGGTGAAAAGCTGCGATTGTGTTTCTAGGCTACGACTTTTTCCACCATCTTCCGATATTTGTTTCTTTGTTGCCAGATTTCTCCTAGTGTTCATTTTTTAGCCGAATTTATTTTTTTGAGATTTTTTCTTCTGGTTTCTGGTTTTTTTGTTGACATCTATTAAAATGGAATCTAGTTTTGAAGATCTTGATGCGAGAAATTCAACAACGAAAGCAGTGCGGGATTTGGATGCATGGTTAAAACAATAAAACATTTTGAATAAACGAATTTACAAAAAAAGGAAGACACCTAGATTGCAACAAGTAGCGCACATGCAGTACAACAGTTGTTAGCGCCTGAGAAGGTGAGGGTGCCTTTGCAAGGGGTATCCATTAACTTAGTGACTTCGGCGGTTTGTTCTATAGTGCTTTCTATATAAGCACCCCCCCCCCGCGCGCCTATAGGCGAACCCTTGTGTGCATCTTTCATACGCATTGTGCACTTTTCGTATCCATTATAAACATTCTTTTACACATGTTTAACATTTTTCCTATATATGTTTTGATGTCTAATCTTTTATATACATTTTGTACATTTTTCGTATACATCTAAAACATTTGTTCATAAACATTTCACATTTTCAAATATGTATTTAATAATTTTACAAAAACATGTTTTGAACATTTTTAATACGTGCTAAATACTTTTTAAATACATATTTAACAATTTTACAAAAACATGATTCAAACATCGCAAAATTGTTTTTTGAAAATTGTGAACACCTTTTAAAATGCAATGTACATTTTATAATGTATCAATAATTTTTATTTGAATTTAACGGACATTATTTTACAATGTATAAACCTTTGTATAAATGCCATGTGCTTTTTTAAACATGTTAACCTTTTTAAATGCCACAAACATTTTTGTACACATCATTAACATTTTCCATACACACGACTAACACTTTTACTTTATTTATTCACATTGTGCATTTTTCGTATACCTCAAAAACATTTTTGTATACACACTTAACATTTTTCAAATACATGATTAACTTTTTCAAATGCAAGATTAACATATTTCAAATATATGATTAACATTTTCTAATTTTTATTCACATTATAAAGTAGAATATTTCTAAATATAAACAAAAGTAAATATAACAAAAGAAGAAATTTACACGAGATTAGCATGATGCTTGGATGCGATTACCGAGCAGGCCCAATACGTACTCCGTGCAGGTGAGCTGACTCGCAGGAGGCAACACATAGCCGTACCCCACCCCCTTCACGTAGTTCATGTTCCCCGCATAGAGGCCAACCACTTTTTAGGTCACGCCACTAACATCCTAGTTGTGTTTTTGGTGGGTTTTCACCAATTTTTATTTTCAACACGACCTAACGGTTTTCAACCTAGATTAACATGAATGTTCACAAATTTACAAATATTCGTGGATTAGAAAATATTTTTTCGAATTTGGAAATATTTTAAATTTTATAAAAATATTCACCAATTTTTAAAAATCTAGAATTAATTTTTGTCACGAATTATGAAAATGTTCCTTAAATGTAAAAATGTTTACAAATTTTTGGAAAAAATCCCAAGAATTTGTAAAATGTTCCTACATTTCCAGAAAGCAAGTTTTAAGATATTCACTAATTTAGGATATGTTTTGAAAATTTTAAATTGTTTGCGGATTTCAAAATGTGCCCGAATTTCATAAAATTTATGAATTTAAAAATAAAAAGTAAAATAATGGAAAATTGAAAGAAATCTACATGTTCAAATTTGGCTCAGAATTGTTTCATTTGTGTCCTTTTTTCTTCCATTTTCTTGTGTCTTCCTTAGAACATTTTATTTATTCTCTTTCTTTCATGTTTTTTCCTTATTAAAGTTTTACTTCCAGAATAAGCATAGCACATGTATCATCTATTAAATAAGAAGCAGCAAAAGAGGCAGAAATACAACACCGTCCAACACAAAACGCAACAACCATCCATCCTTAGATCCAAACGCAAATACTTGTTGAGGCAACGAACCTGGCATTGGGTACTAGGGGTACGAACTAAGGGCGGAGCCTAGCTACAGCGCAAGTGTATCACTCGGATTTTATGAGTTCGGACCCCTTCCGGAGAGGTAACAACCCTACGTCTCGTGCCCGGGGCTTGTGTTTTCTCTTGGGGTATAAGATTACAGCGGATGTTGAACCCTTGCCATGGAGAGGCTTATATAGAGTGCGCCTCGGCCTTATAAATGCCACGTTACAAGGGGGTTAAAAGATTATAACTACAGAAGTTACTGGTAACGGTAGCTATAATTACACTTGAAGACCGACGTTAAGCCACCCGACCATTGCAGCTCCCACGTCGCCCTACGTATCCTATGTCCGAGTGAATATAGCTGGGCCGACTGGACGGAAGATGTCTGAGTGTCGTCGGTGTATCCGAGTGGATTTCCAGTGGAGCGCGCCTGTGGTCCAGGGACCTTCTAATGTTGGTGTGGGACCCTAGGTGGGCCTTAGATGTCTGTTCCTTGACCCTACCAGTGGTAGGTGACCCCATTATTAGCCCCCAAATCGGTTGAGGTTTCGTAGGACAAGCGGGTTGACCCTTGGTTTGGCCCGAACGTCCCGGGGACACTCGAAGTCCGTAGCCAAAGGATTACACACCGTGCCTTAAGTGAAACCGCAACGGATTCTGGACTAAAGGTTTTTCGAGTGATCGGATAGTCTTGATTGCTGGGCAAAACTTGGTGGCATCCATCATCTAAGGAAACCAACCAAGGGTGAATTTGCACAAAATCTAAATCGGGAAGATGTCCTTGTGTGGCAAGATGATTCAGTTGCCCTTGAACAACTAAGCATCCCTGCCACTCTCCTTCAAGAAGATTGGCAGGGCGAGTGGATGAACTTGGGGTGTTCTCCATTGTGTTGAGCTTTCGACAACACAGGGGGGAGGGTAGTCCATGAGAATCAAACATAGAAGCGGGAGCGATGTGAAATGTTTTATGTATCTTCTCTACTTTATATGAAAAAACTCGGCCATGGAATGATGGTTAAAGTCCCACAACGATAATTAATCTGCATGTTTCTAGGCGGGCATGCCTTGTTTGGGAACCAGAATCAAAGAAAGTAAATTAAAATACCTCTAAAAGTGGGTCTTGAGGCCTATCGTGACTCCCCTTACTGTGAATATCGATATGTGAGGCCACGAAATTGCCGAGGATCATCAAGAGTCCTCTGAAAGTATACCTCACATATAAGGAATCGACTTTGACGTCAGAGACTTTAGACTTAGAGTCCTCAATCAGGGTTCTTCGGATCCGATAAAAATACACTATTTTCATAGGGATCTTGTTAAAAGATGCCCCAATTGCCTAGAATATATCATTGCTCGAGTTTACACATGGATGCATGATACGTCTCCAATGTATTTATAATTTTTGATTGTCCCATGCTATTATAGTATCAATCTTGGATATTTTATATACACTTCCAAGCAATTATATACCATTTTCTGGGACTAACCTATTAACTTAGTGCCCAATGTCAGTTTTGTTTTTTTGCTTGTTTTTGATTTTTCAGAATATCAGTACCAAACAAAGTCCAAATGCCAAGAAACTTTTTGGAGACATTTTCTGGACATAAGAGACCCTAGAAGCTCAGGGAGGGGACGATAAGATGGAGCGGTGGCCCACAAGGCACTAGAGCGTGTCTAGTGGGATAGGGCGCGCACTTGTGGCTCGTGGGGCCCACGTGGCTCCATTTGACCTAACTCCGCCTCTATAAATTCTTTAAAATCGGGAAACCAACAGAGGATTCCACGAAATACTTTTTCCATCGCCGCAAGTTCCTATTCTCGAGAGATCCCATATGGAGGCCTTTTCCGGCACTCTGCCAAAGGGGAAATCAATCACGAAGGGGCTCTACATCAACCTTGGTGCACATATGATGATGTGTGAGTAGTTTACCATAGACCTATGGGTCCATAGTTAGTAGATAGATGGCTTCTTCTCTTTGTTTGATCTTTAATACAATGTTCTCCTTGCTACCTCTTGAGCTTGCGTTGGTTTTTCCCTTGAAGAGGAAAGGGTGATGCAGCAAAGTAGAGTAAGTATTTCCCTCAGTTTTGAGAACCAAGTTATCAATCTAGTAGGAGACAACGCATAAGCCACCGAATACCTGCATAAACAAACCCCAACTTGCACCCAACGCGACAAAGGGGTTGTCAATTCCTTCACGGTTATTTGCAAAGTGAGATCTGATATAGATGGATAAACTGTAAAGTAATATTTTTTGTATTTTTGGTTTATGGAACGGAAAGTAAAAGATTGCAAAGAAAATAAATAGGAGACTAAAATTGTAGATCAGAAACTTATATGATGGAAAATAGGCCCGGGAGCCATAGGGTTCACTAGAGGCTTCTCTCAAGATAGAAAATATTACGGTGGGTGAACAAATTACTGCCGAGCAATTGATAGAAAAGCGCAAAGTTATGACGATATCTAAGGCAATGATCATGAATATAGGCATCACGTCCGTGTCAAGTAGACCGATTCCTGCCTGCATCTACTACTATTACTCCGCACATCGACCGCTATCCAGCATGCATCTAGAGTATTAAGTTCATAAAGAACGGAGTAACACATTAAGAAAGATGATATGATGTAGAGGAATTAACTCAAGCAATATGATGAAAACCCCATCTTTTTATCCTCGATGACGACAATACAGTACGTGTCGGTTCCCCTTCTATCACTAGGATCGAGCACCGCAAGATTGAACCCAAAGCTATGCAATTCTCCCATTGCAAGAAAAACCAATCTAGTTGGCTAAACTAAATCGATAGTTTGAAGAGACTTGCAAAGATATCAAATCATGCATATAAGAATTCAGAGGAGATTCAAATAATATTCATATATAAGTTGATCATAAATCCACAATTCATAGGAACAACACACCGCAAAAGAGTATTACATCGAATAGATCTTCAAGAACATCAAGGAGAACTTTGTATTGAGAATCAAAGAGATAGACAAAACCATCTAGCTACTAGCTATGGACCCGTAGGTCTGTGGTAAACTACTCACGCTTCATCGGAGAGGCAATGGTGTTGATGTAGAAGCCCTCCGTGATCGAATCCCCCTCCGGCAGGACGCCAGAAAAGGCCCCTAGATGGGATCTCACGGGTACAGAAGGTTGTGGCGGCGGAAAACTGGTTTCGTGGCTCCCCTGGTTGGTTTTGGGATATCTGAGAATATATAGGCGGAAGAAATAGATCGATGGAGTCACAAGGGGCCCACAAGGGTGGGGGCGTGCCCTACCCCATGGGCGCGCCTCCCGACCTTATGACCACCTCGTGGCTTTCCTGACGTGCACTCCAAGCCCTATGGATGTCTTCTAGTCCAAGAAAAATCATTGTGAAAGTTTCATTCCGTTTGGACCCCGTTTGGTATTTCTTTTCTGCGAAACTCTAAAACAAGGAAAAAACAGGAATAGACATTGGGCTCTAGGTTAATAGGTTAGTCCCAAAAATCATATAAAATAGCATATTAATGCATATAAAACATCCAAAACAGATAATATAATAGCATGGAACAATAAAAAATTATAGGGCCAAATCCAGTTCTGCCCCTAACTCGAACCCACTACTCAGTTTTGCCACTAATTTTTAGGCGTGCTCAGTTTTGCCCCTCCGCAGTTAGTGTCACTTATAGAAATGCCCTTTTGCACCGTTATCGTCCAGTCAAAGGACTTTAACCATCGAGAAAAAATAGCAAAAAAATCAAAAAAAATCTAAAATTTTGAGGGATCGAAGATAGTCATGTCGCAAGGCGCGTGCAAATTTTTGTGTTGGTTGGACACTCCGGGAGCTCGTGGCAAAGGAAAACAAAAATAATTTATGACTATGAACAGTAAATTCAAAAAAATAGAAAAAAATTTAAAAAAAAATGTTTTTTTGGCTTCAAAGAGGCTTGAGCACACAAGGTTCTTGCAAGTTTTGGTGATCAAATGACGTACGAGGCGCTCTAGAAGAAAAAACAAAATAGTGCATTTTTTCAAAGTTTTTTTGAGCTGACTTTTTTTTCTCCACGAGCTCCTACAATGTCCAAACACAACAAAAATTTGCGCACATCTTACGCACCTGAGTATCTTCAGTCCCACAAAATTTCATATTTTTGATTTTTTTTTCTATTTTTTTCAAATTTACTGTTCACATGCGTACAAAATATATGTTTTCCTGCCACGAGCTCCCAGGGTGTTCGAACGACATGAAAATTTGTACACACCTTGCAGACATGAGTGTATTCGATCCCACAAAGTTTCATTTTTTTATTTTTTTTGCTCTTTTTAGGACGGTCAAATCCCGTTGACCGGACGGTAACAACACAGAAGGGCATTTCTATAAGTGAAACTAATGGCGGAGGGGCAAAACTGAGCATACCCAAAAATTAGGGGCAAAACTGAGTAGTGGGTTCAAGTTAATGGCATAGATGTAAATGTCCCAAAATTATAGATACGTTAGAGACATATCACTCCTCGACGTTCTTGGAGTTCTATCTGATGTAATCACATTTTACGGTGTGTTTGTTGGGATCCGATGAATTGTGAGTTTATGATCAGATTATCCATGAATATTATTTGAGTTTTCTATGAACTCTTTTATGCATGATTGTTATAACTTCATATTTCTCTCCGATCTATTGATTTGGTTTGGCCAACTAGATTGATTTATCTTGCAATGGGAGAAGTTCTTTGTAATGGGTTCGATCTTGCGGTGCTCAATACCAGTGACAGAAGGGGACATGACACGTATTGTATCATTTCTATTAAGGATAAAAAGATGGGGTTTATTCATGCGTGAGTTTACTTTGCCTACATCATGTCATCTTGTTTAAGGCGTTACTTCGTTCTTTATGAACTTAATACTCTAGATGCATGCTAGATAGCGGCCGGTGTGTGGTGTAATAGTAGTAGATGTAGGCAGGAGTCGGTCTACTTGTCTCGGACGTGATGCCTATATACATGATCATTGTCTTGGATATTGTCATGATTATTTGCTTTTCTATCAATTGCCCAACATTAATTTGTTTACCCACCGTATGCTATTTTCAAGAGAGAAGCCTCTAGTGAAAACTATGGCCCCTGGGTCTACCTTTATCATATAGTAAAAATCCTAAAAATACCCTGCTGTAATTTTACTTTATTTATTTTACTTGTATTTTTGGTTGATCTATCTATCTATCACCATAAAATTTAATCTTGCAATTAACCGTCAAGGGATTAACAACCCCTTGTTTGCGTTGGGTGCAAGGATTTGTTATTTTGTGTGCAGGTGCTGCTAACGAGTTGTTGCGTGATTCTCCTACTGGATTGATAACCTTGGTTTCATAACTAAGGGAAATACTTATATCTACTGTACTGCATCATCCCCTCCTCTTCAGGGAAATCCCAACGCAGCTCACAAGTAGCAATATAGTAAAAGAGGAAGCCAAACATGAGAGGTCAATGATGGCTTCCTATCCATAGGAGTCCTCGGATATTGTGTCAAATTGGAGGATCGAACTCACCTACGACACCGAGGACCCGAAGAGAAGCTGTCCCGAGGAGTCACTCACGGTCCTCGGCTTGAAGACTAGTTCAAGGGTACTGATGATGTCCTAGATTAGGGGGTACTCACCCCATCGGCCTATCATTCATGGGCCGGGCTGAATACCACCAACAACGTAAGAATGGGCCACGAAAGCTATGGCCCTCGGCATACTCAAGATGGAATCCTCCGAAGACTTGAGGTATACTTCAAGGCATATTCAAATATTCAACATGTATATCTCTAGATGCAACCGAGCGTTTGTAACCCTAGGTATCCTTCGGCCCTTATATAAGCCGAGGGTTTAGCTTCGTAGAGGTAGGTTAGATTCATTCATACTTTCTCTAGGTAGACCATCATGTACTTTGTACCCCATTGACTATCAATACAATACAATACAAGCAGGTCGTAGGTGATACGTCTCCAACGTATCTATAATTTATGAAGTATTCATGTCATGTTTACGATCATTTTATATGGTTTTGGTGCACCTTTATGTTATTTTTTCCTATTTCTTTGTCATGTTTACGATCACCATATATTCATGCCATGTTTATGATCACAATATATTTTTTATCGCATTTGGGTTTCGTTTGGTATGGTATGATCTTTCTACGAAACAAAGAAATAGGCAAAAAAAACAGGAACTAGCACTGGGGTGATTCTTTATCGTACGTTGAGGGGCTGTTATATGATTCAATTATGTTATCACTGCTGAGAGATTGCCCTAGTGAAAGTATGAAATCTAGGCCTTATTTCTAAGCATTGCAATACCATTTGTGCTCACTTTTATCACTTGCTATCTTGCTGTTTTTATTATTTCATATTACAAAAACCTATATCTACTATCCATACTACACTTGTATCACCATCTCTTCGCCGCACTAGTGCACCTATACAATTTACCATTGTATTGGGTGTGTTGGGGACATAAGACATTTCTTGTATTTGATTGCATGGTTGTTTGAGAGAAACTATCTTCATCCTACACCTCGCACATATTGATAAGCCTTAGGTCATCCACTTGAGGGAAATTTGCTGCTATCATACAAAACTCTGTGCTTGAAGGCCCAATAGAGACTACAAGAATAAAGTTGTGTAGTAGACATCAGTAGGGTTTTACCTCTTCGAGAGGGCTCAAACCCGGGTAAATAATGTGACTCTCTACTTCCTGTTACCATCAAGTTGAGATCACTAGCTCAGGACTCCCTACCCGAGATCAGCCGGATTTAGGTCTGACATCCCCCCGAAATAACAGAGCAGTGCGAAGAGTGATGTTAGGACCGAGAGTATATCAACCAGAGGGGGTGAATGGGAGATTAAAAAATTATTGTGAATGTTTTGAACTGATCCCAAACACAGCAGTGAAAATAAGGTTCGGTAGATACGAACTCAATCAAGCTTGCTATTGAGCAACAAAACCTTTGATGTAGGATGCAATGATGGTTCGAGCATAGGATGCAATAGGCTTGATGATCATACTAATGTCAAATATCAGAGCACAGAGAATAACAAGAACCAAGGTAGCAAGATAGAGTGATGTGAGTGCAACAATGTGAGCAACGAATGATAACTATCACAAGAGAGTGGAGTCGGATGATATGCAACAGAAAATAACTGATCAAATAACTATCGTCACAGAGCACATATGAAGACTGCCGAAAGTAATGCAGTAAAGTAAATTGAACTAGTGGTGCTCGATGGAGACAGAGAGATTTGGCAGACCAGTTCACCCTTCTGCCAAAGGGCTACGTCTGGTTGGAGGGGTGTGACTTAACATGGAGGATAAACTCTCTTCACCCTATTCTCCTTCAACTCGAAGCTGATCAGACTTCAGTTGATTTCACTCATGGTTGATACTTGTCAGTGATCTGCAAACCTTTGGCCGACCTTCGCAAACCACAATCACTCTTGGTTGTTGAAGATCTAGCTCAGTGAAGACAACAACTCTTCAACACTCGAGCCGAAACCTATCCGTCTAGAGAGTGCGCAGATGATACGTCTCCAACGTATATATAATTTTTGATTCTTCCATGTTGTTATATTATCATTCTTGGATGCTTTAGAGCATCTCCAGCCGTTGGCGCCCCCCAGGACGCATATAAATCGCCCCCTGGGGGTGAGCCGGCGATACAATCGGCACTGGGGGCGGTTTTGCGCCCAGTCGTCGCCCCCAGGCGCCGAAATTGGCCCACTTTTCGGCCCACTTTCGGAAAATAAAGGGCCCATATGGGCGAGAATAGGCCCATATTCGGCGTGGTTCGCCGTGGCTCGGCGTTGAATTATGAACATAAATATTTTTTTATCACATAGTTCATCATAGAAAAATCAAATAGTTCAACAAAATAGTACAACAACAAATAGTTCAATACAAATTATACAGTTCAACAAATAAAAACTCATATTTCATTACACGTCACGCCCGACGTTGCCCTTGAGCCTCCATAGGTGCTCCACCAGATCATGCTGCAGCTGATGATGCACCTATGGGTCTCGGTTCTCCTGACGCATACTGAGGTAGGCAGTTCAGGTTGCCGGTAGCTGGTGATCAACTTCGGCTAGAGGGCCTTTCCTGTAGTATGGTTCAGTGTCAAACACTAGGTCTTCTTGCTCGCTTTCGATGATCATGTTGTGCAAGATGACACAACAAGTCATGATCTCCCACATTTGATCTTTCGACCAGGTCTGAGCGGGGTACCGGACAACAGAAAATCGAGATTGGAGCGCACCAAATGCCTGCTCGACATCCTTCCAGCAAGCCTCCTGAATCTTCGCAAACCAGGCGTTCTTGCCTCCTGGCACAAGGTTGGAGATGGTCTTCACAAATGTCGACCATCTCGGATAGATGCCATCAGCTAGATAGTACCCCTTGTTGTAGTGCCGCCCATTGATCTTGAAGTTCATCGGAGGAGAATGACCTTAAACAAGCTTGGCAAAGACAGGAGAGCACTGCAGCACGTTGATGTCATTGTGAGTTCCTGGCATACCAAAGAAGGAGTGCCAAATCCAGAGGTCCTGTGTGGCCACCGCCTCAAGTACCACACTGCAACCGCCTTTGGCGCCTTTGTACATGCCCTGCCAAGCAAATGGGCAATTCTTCCATTTCCAATGCATGCAGTCGATGCTTCCAAGCGTCTCAGGAAATCCTCTTGCTGCATTCTGTGCTAGGATCCGAGCAGTGTCTTCCGCATTGGGTGTTCTCAAGTATTACGGTCCAAACACTGCCACCACTGCCCGACAGAACTTGTAGAAACACTCTATGCTGGTGGACTCGGCCATGCGCCCATAGTCGTCGAGTGAATCACCGGGAGCTCCGTATGCAAGCATCCTCATCACTGTCGTGCACTTCTGGATCAAGGTGAATCCAAGTTTGCCGGTGCAATCCATCTTGCACTTGAAGTAGTTGTCGAACTCCCGGATGGAATTCACAATCCTGAGGAAGAGCTTTCGGCTCATCCGATAACGACACCGAAATGTTTTGTCGTCGTGCTGTGGAGCATCGGCGAAGTAGTCGGAGTAGAGCATGCAGTAGCCTTCGAGACGATACCGGTTCTTTGCTTTCACCTACCCCGGCGCCGAGCCACCTCGCCGCGGCTTTTCATTGCTCGCCAGCAGCTAGGCGAGGGCGGCGAGCACCATGATATGCTCTTCTTCCTGGACGTCAGCCTCGGCTTCCTCCTCTAGCAGCGCGGCGAGCGCTTCCTCGTCATCTGAGTCCATCGCCGAGGCAGGCAAATCACCGAACACCTTGTGCCCGGTGGGCGTGTTCCCGCCGCTAAACTGCCCCTCCGCGGCCGAAAACGCCCAGCTGCTATTGGAGGGGCTGCCGTGGCGAACCTCTGCTATTTTTCCGGCGGGGAATGGCTATCTAGTGGTGAAGGGCGGCGGGCGGCACCGAGATATAGCTAGTGACGGCCGAGGGCGCGGGGGGTGGGAGGCGAGTCGGGGAAGAAAATCTTGACTTTTCGCCTGACGGTGTGGGCCAGCCACACTTTTCCCTTGCGCTGGAGCCCCCGTTCGCCCCCCAGTGCACCGAGTTCGTCCTGTGACCGCCGGGCGTAAAAAAGGGCCGAACCGGCGCTTTTCGGCATCCCGGGGGCACGACTGGGGTGTTGTTTTGGCGCCAGCGCCGAAAAAGTGGCCTGGGGGCCTATTGGGGGCGCGGCTGGAGATGCTCTTACAATCATTTTATAGCAACTTCATATCATTTTTTGGGACTAACCTATTGGCATAGTGCCCAGTGCCAGTTGCTGTTTTTTGCTTGTTTTTCACTTCACAGAATATTAGTACCAAACGGAGTCCAAACGCAGCGAAAGTTTTTGGAGAATTTTTTTGGACCAGAAGACACAAGATGGGCCAAAGAAGTACCCGAGGGGAGGCTTGAGGGGAGCACAACCCACCAGGGCGCGCTGGAGGCCCAGGCGCGCCCTGGTGGGTTGTGACCACCTCGATGGCCTCCCGCACTACCTCTTCGCCCTATAAATACCCCAATATTCCAAAAACCCTAGGAGAGTCAACGAAACACAATTCTAGCCGCTGCAAGTTCCAAAACCACGAGATCCAATTTAGACACCATCACGGAGGGGTTCATCATCCTCATTGGTGCCTCTCCGATGATGTGTGAGTAGTTCATCACAGACCTACGAGTCCATAGGCAGTAGCTAGATGGCTTCTTCTCTCTTTTTGATTCTCGATACAATGGTCTCTTGGAGATCTATTTGATGTAACTCTTTTTGCGGTGTGTTTGTTGGGATCCAATGAACTTTGAGTTTATGATCAGATCTATATCCATGGATATTACTTGAGTCTTCTTTGATCTCTTATATGCATGATTACTTATAGCCCCATATTTATTTTTCGAATCTTTGGTTTAGTTAGGACAACTAGATCGATATTTCTTGCCATGGGAAGAGGTGCTTGGTGATGGGTTCGACCGTGCGGTGTTCTTTCCCAGTGACAGAAGGGGCAGCAAGACACGCATGTATTGTTGCTATTAAGGATAACAAGATGGGGGCTATTCCTACATGAATAGATCTCATGTACATCATGTCATCGTTCTTATTGCATTAACCTGTTTCTCCATGAACTTAATACACTAGATGCTTGCTGGATAGCGGTCGATGTGTGGAGTAATAGTAGTAGATGCAGGCAGGAGTTGGTCTACTAATCTTGGACGTGATGCCTATGTAATGATCATTGCCTTGGATATCGTTATAATTATTCGATCTTCTATCAATTGCCCAACAATAATTTGTTTACCCACCGTGTGCTATTCTCTCGAGAGAAGCCACTAGTGAAATCTACGACCCCTGGGTCTATTCTTTATCATATTTGCTTTGAGATCTATTTTTTATTTGCTTTTTAGATATATTATTCCAAAAACCCCAAAATACCTTGCTACACTTTTTATTACTTATTTTATTTCGTGTTTTATCGAGATCTATTTATCGAATCTATCACAATTTTTATCCCGTCAACTTGACAATTTCTGGCGCCGTTACCCGTAGAGGGATTGACAACCCCTCATAAGCGTCGAGTTGCAAGTATTTGTTCTTTGTGTGCAGGTACCATTTACATAGTGTTGCTTTGTTCTCCTACTGGATTGATACCTTGGTTTCATAACTGAGGGAAATACCTACCATAGATGTACTGCATCAGCCCTTCCTCTTTGGGGAAATACCGACGTAGTTCAAGCGACATCAGCAGCTCTCAAGAGTAATAGGTACAAGAACTCTAACTCAGAACTACTGTGATGCACAACCACTGTCTAAGTTTGGGCTCTTGGTTTTTCTCTTGGTGGATCTTAAACTCAAATCACTCAAACAGGGGATGCTCAAATCTATCTTCTCATAAATCTTAAGCAGAGCAGCCACCGGACAAAGCCGATGCGGGGTGGCTATTTATAGTTGCAGCCTTCCCTGAAGGGAAATGACCAAATTGGACATCGAGAGCAGCCAATGGCCGAGCGACACGAGTCCGATGGTCGGATTTTGAGCACAATGGTAACATTACTTGTGGAGTAAGTAATGCTAACTCCTCGGTCCGAGAAAAATCTCTTACAGTGAAGAAGATCACAGTCTCTTGCTGGCAAGTATTTCCTCAGAACACAAAGCGATTTCTCTCGCAACTTTCATAGGTTTGGGCTAAGCATCACATCGGATCTAAGCTTCGAGAACCTATACCCCTCTTAATAGTAGGGAGGTCCTATGACTCAATTGAACCAAAGAAGAAAGATGAAAATAATACTACGTCTTTAATTTGCCTTTGACTTGCGTTCACTGTAGTCAATTTCTTCGGACAACAACTCCGAACAATATGCTTTACTTCAGCAGTAATATTTCGAGGGGATAATTCCATCACAACAATCTTCTCGTCTACAAATCTTTAACAGATGTAGCTCGTTCTTCTCTGCAATGCAAATATACTTCGGTGAAGTTCCTAGAACTTGGGCACCAGAGATAACATTCTCTTCGGTTTCTGTATGGACTATTTCTCTATGTATGCACTAGCAAACAAATCAGTCCATACCTATTTCTGTCAACAATCTCCAAAACATAGGAAGGCAGATATTGCACCAACAATCTCCCCCCTTTTGGACAATTATTGACAAATTAGTTGATGCAGAGCACCGAGGGATCATGGTGGTTTGTCTTTGGATACGAGGAATTGCAAATCCAGATAGTCATATTCTTTCTTGATGCCTTTGGCCGCCAACTGTTTCCACGAATAATGCTGCCTTAGAAGAGTCCAAGAGCGCTTCTTTTGCTACTTCTCATGCAGAAGGGTTTAGCGAGCATAATTATGAAGAAAGTTTAGTTCAGTCATCAATTCCAGATTTTCTTTTCGATCGACCTTGATGTGACTCTCTAGAGCTTGCTGAGTGTGAATGAAAATCTCATATAGAGAGATGGATTTTCCTCTAGAGGGATTTCAACCTTGGGATTTCTTAACTTTCGGAGCAGTGTCAGAAGCAGAAGCAACACGAGCAACATCAACAAGTGCCTTTCCTTTGCCAGTGTCACGAACTGGTGGCATGAAAACCTTCGTTGTAACTAGGAATAGAAAATTTTCTTCAAGCAGTTGCTCAATTGCAAACATGATCCAAGGGGCATATGGCTTCAATTATTGGGGGCTATCACCAGCACAAGCCAAGTTACGAATGAATATATCTGGAATATCAAAACAAATTCCTTGAGAAATGGCTAGAAGAGCATTTCCCACGATGCCATTTATAGTTTCTGGTATGTTGGTGAAGGAAATATGCCCTAGAGGCAATAATAAAGTTATTATTTATTTCCTTATATCATGATAAATGTTTATTATTTAGGCTAGAATTGTATTAACCGGAAACATAATACATGTGTGAATACATAGACAAACAAAGTGTCACTAGTATGCCTCTACTTGACTAGCTCGTTGATCGAAGATGGCTATGTTTCCTAACCATAGACATGAGTTGTCATTTTATTAACGGGATCACATCATTAGGAGAATGATGTGATTGACTTGACCCATTCCATTAGCTTAGCACTTGATCGTTTAGTTTGTTGCTATTACTTTCTTCATAACTTATACATATTCCTATGACTATGAGATTATGCAACTCCCGTTTACCGGAGGAACACTTTGTGTGCTACCAAACGTCATAACGTAACTGGGTGATTATAAAGGTGCTCTACAGGTGTCTCCGAAGGTACTTGTTGGGTTGGCGTATTTCGAGATTAGGATTTGTCACTCTGATTGTCGGAGAGGTATCTCTGGGCCCTCTCGGTAATACACATCACTTAAGCCTTTCAAGCATTGCAACTAATGAGTTAGTTGCGGGATGATGTATTACGGAACGAGTAAAGAGACTTGCCGGTAATGAGATTGAACTAGGTATTGAGATACCGACGATCGAATCTCGGGCAAGTAACATACCGATGACAAAGGGAACAACGTATGTTGTTATGCGGTCTGAACGATAAAGATCTTCATAGAATATGTAGGGTCCAATATGAGCAACCAGGTTCCGCTACTGGTTATTGACCGGAGACGTGTCTCGGTCATGTCTACATTGTTCTCGAACTCGTAGGGTCCGCACGCTTAATGTTATGATGATAGTTTCATTATGAGTTTATATATTTTGATGTACTAAAGGTTGTTCGGAGTCCCGGATGTGATCACGGACATGACGAGGAGTCTCAAAATGGTCGAGACATGAAGATTGATATATTGGAAGCCTATGTTTGGACATCAGAAGTGTTCCGGGTGAAATTGGCATTTTACCATAGTACCGGGAGGTTACCGGAACCCCCCGGTAACCTAATGGGCCTTAATGGGCCTAGTGGAGGAAGTGGAGAGGAGGCCAAGGGGCAGCCGCGCGCCCCTCCCCCCTCCAAGTCCGAATTGGACAAGGAGGGGGGGCGGCGCCCCCCCTTTCCTTTCCCCTCTCTCTCCTTCCCCCCAAGTCCTAGTCCAACATGGAAAGGGGGGGAGTCCTACTCCTAGGAGGAGTAGGACTCCTCCTGGCGCGCCCCTTGCCTGGCCGCACTTCCTCCCCCTTGCTCCTTTATATATGGGGCAGGGGGCACCCCAGAGACACAACAATTGATCATTGATCTCTTAGGCGTGTGCGGTGCCCCCTCCACCATAATCCTCGATAATGTTGTAGCGGTGCTTAGGCGAAGCCCTGCGACAGTAGAACATCAAGATCGTCACCACGTCGTCGTGCTGAAGGAACTCTTCCCCGACATTCTGCTTGATCAGAGTCCGGGGATCGTCATCGAGCTGAACGTGTGCTAGAACTCGGAGGTGCCGTAGTTTCGGTGCTTGATTGGTCGGGCCGTGAAGACGTACGACTACATCAACCGCGTTGTGCTAACGCTTCCACTTTCGGTATACGAGGGTACGTAGACTACACTCTCCCCTCTCGTTGCTATGCATTACCATGATCTTGTGTGTGCGTAGGAATTTTTTGAAATTACTACGTTCCTCAACAGTGGCATCCGAGCCAGGTTTAATGCGTTGATGTTATATGCACGAGTAGAACACAAGTGAGTTGTGGGCGATACAAGTCATACTTCTTACCAGCATGTCATACTTTGGTTCGGCGGTATTGTTGGATGAAGCGGCCCGGACCGACATTACGCGTACGCTTATGCGAGACTTGTTCTACCGACGTGCTTTGCACACAGGTGGCTGGCGGGTGTCAGTTTCTCCAACTTTAGTTGAACCGAGTGTGGCTACGCCCGGTCCTTGCGAAGGTTAAAACAACACCAACTTGACAAACTATCGTTGTGGTTTTGATGCGTAGGTAAGAACGGTTCTTGCAAAGCCCGTAGCAGCCACGTAAAACTTGCAACAACAAAGTAGAGGACGTCTAACTTGTTTTTGCAGGGCATGTTGTGATGTGATATGGTCAAGACATGATGCTATATTTTATTGTATGAGATGATCATGTTTTGTAACCAAGTTATCGGCAACTGGCAGGAGCCATATGGTTGTCGCTTTGTTGTATGCAATGCAATCGCCATGTAATGCTTTACTTTATCACTAAGCGGTAGCGATAGTCATAGAAGCATAAGATTGGCGAGACGACAACGATGCTACGATGGAGATCAAGGTGTCAGGTAGGTGGCGATGGTGATAATGATGGTGCTTCGGAGATGGAGATCACAAGCACAAGATGATGATGGCCATATCATATCACTTATATTGATTGCATGTGATGTTTATCTTTTATGCATCTTATCTTGCTTTGATTGACGGTAGCATTATAAGATGATCCCTCACTAAATTTCAAGATAAAAGTGTTCTCCCTGAGTATGCACCGTTGCCAAAGTTCGTCGTGCCCAGACACCACGTGATGATCGGGTGTGATAAGCTCTACGTCCATCTACAACGGGTGCAAGCCAGTTTTGCACACGTAGAATACTCAGGTTAAACTTGACGAGCCTAGCATATGCAGATATGGCCTCGGAACACAGAGACCGAAAGGTCGAGCGTGAATCATATAGTAGATATGATCAACATATTGATGTTCACCATTGAAAGCTACTCCATTTCACATGATGATCGGTTATGGTTTAGTTGATTTGGATCACGTGATCACTTAGAAGATTAGAGGGATGTCTTTCTAAGTGGGAGTTCTTAAGTAATATGATTAATTAAACTTAAATTTATCATGAACTTAGTACCTGATAGTATCTTGCTTGTCTATGTTTGATTGTAGATAGATGGCCCGTGTTGTTGTTCCGTTGAATTTTAATGCGTTCCTTGAGAAAGCAAAGTTGAAAGATGATGGTAGCAATTACACGGACTAGGTCCGTAACTTGAGGATTACCCTCATTGCTGCACAGAAGAATTATGTCTTGGAAGCACCGCTGGGTGCCAGGCCTGCTGCTGGAGCAACACCGGATGTTATGAACGTCTGGCAGAGCAAAGCTGATGACTACTCGATAGTTCAGTGTGCCATGCTTTACAGTTTAGAATCGGGACTTCAACGATGTTTTGAACGTCATGGAGCATATGAGATGTTCCAAGAGTTGAAGTTAATATTTCAAGCAAATGCTCGGATTGAGAGATATGAAGTCTCCAATAAGTTCTATAGCTGCAAGATGGAGGAGAATAGTTCTGTCAGTGAACATATACTCAAAATGTCTGGGTATCATAATCACTTGACTCAAGTGGGAGTTAATCTTCCTGTTGATAGTGTCATTGACAGAGTTCTTCAATCACTCCCACCAAGCTACAAGAGCTTCGTGATGAACTATAACATGCAATGGATGGATAAGATGATTCCCGAGCTCTTCGCAATGCTAAAGGCTGCGGAGGTAGAAATCAAGAAGGAGCATCAAGTGTTGATGGTCAACAAGACCACCAGTTTCAAGAAAAAGGGCAAAGGGAAGAAGAAGGGGAACTTCAAGAAGAACAGCAAGCAAGTTGCTGCTCAGGAGAAGAAACCCAAATCTGGACCTAAGCCTGAAACTGAGTGCTTCTACTGCAAGCAGACTGGACACTGGAAGCGGAACTGCCCCAAGTATTTGGCGGATAAGAAGGATGGCAAGGTGAACAAAGGTATATATGATATACATGTTATTGATGTGTACCTTACTAGAGCTCGCAGTAGCACCTGGGTATTTGATACTAGTTCTGTTGTTAATATTTGCAACTCGAAAAAGGGACTACAGATTAAGAGAACACTGGCGAAGGACGAGGTGACGATGCGCGTGGGAAATGGTTCCAAAGTCGATGTGATCGCAGTCGGCACGCTACCTCTACATCTACCTTCAGGATTAGTATTAGACCTAAATAATTGTTATTTGGTGCCAGCGTTGAGCATGAACATTATATCTGGATCTTGTTTGATGCGAGACGTTTATTCATTTAAATCAGAGAATAATGGTTGTTCTATTTATATGAGTAATATCTTTTATGGTCATGCACCCTTGAAGAGTGGTCTATTTTTGATGAATCTCGATAGTAGTGATACACATATTCATAATGTTGAAGCCAAAAGATGCAGAGTTGATAATGATAGTGCAACTTATTTGTGGCACTGCCGTTTAGGTCATATCGGTGTAAAGCGCATGAAGAAACTCCATACTGATGGACTTTTGGAATCACTTGATTATGAATCACTTGGTACATGCGAACCGTGCCTCATGGGCAAGATGACTAAAATGCCGTTCTCCGGTACTATGGAGAGAGCAACAAATTTGTTGGAAATCATACATACAGCTGTATGTGGTCCGATGAATGTTGAGGCTCGTGGCGGATATCGTTATTTTCTCACCTTCACATATGATTTAAGCAGATATGGGTATATCTACTTAATGAAGCATAAGTCTAAAACATTTGAAAAGTTCAAAGAATTTCAGAGTGAAGTTGAAAATCATCGTAACAAGAAAATAAAGTTTCTACGATCTGATCATGGAGGAGAATATTTGAGTTACGAGTTTGGTCTACATTTGAAACAATGCGGAATAGTTTCGCAACTCACGCCACCCAGAATACCACAGCGTAATGGTGTGTCCGAACGTCGTAATCGTACTTTACTAGATATGGTGCGATCTATGATGTCTCTTACTGATTTACCACTATCGTTTTGGCGTTATGCTTTAGAGACGGTTGCATTCACGTTAAATAGGGCACCATCGAAATCCGTTGAGACGACGCCTTATGAACTGTGGTTTGGCAAGAAACCAAAGTTGTTGTTTTTGAAAGTTTGGGGCTGCGATGCTTATGTGAAAAAGCTTCAACCTGATAAGCTCAAACCCAAATTGGAGAAATGTGTCTTCATAGGATACCCAAAGGATACTGTTGGGTACACCTTCTATCACAGATCCGAAGGCAAGACATTCGTTGCTAAGAATGAATCCTTCCTAGAGAAGGAGTTTTCTCTCGAAAGAAGTGAGTGGGAGGAAAGTAGAACTTGATGAGGTAACTGTACCTGCTCCCTTATTGGAAAGTAGTACATCACAGAAACCGGTTTCTGTCACACCTACACCAATTAGTGAGGAAGCTAATGATAATGATCATGAAACTTCAGATCAAGTTACTACCAAACCTCGTAGATCAACCAGAGTAAGATCCGCACCAGAGTGGTACGGTAATCCTGTTTTGGGAGTCATGCTACTAGATCATGATGAACCTACAAACTATGAAGAAGCGATGGTGAGCCCAGATTCCGCAAAATGGCTAGAAGCCATGAAATCTGAGATGGGATCCATGTATGAGAACAAAGTGTGGACTTTGGTTGATTTGCCCGTTGACCGGCAAGCAATTGAGAATAAATGGATCTTCAAGAAGAAGACTGACGCTGACGGTAATGTTACTGTCTACAAAGCTCGACTTGTTGCAAAAGGTTTTTGACAAGTTCAAGGGATTGACTACGATGAGACCTTCTCACCCGTAGCGATGCTTAAGTCTGTCCGAATCATGTTAGCGATTGCCGCATTTTATGATTATGAAATTTGGCAGATGGATGTCAAAACTGCATTCCTGAATGGATTTCTGGAAGAAGAGTTGTATATGATGCAACCGGAAGGTTTTGTCGATCCAAGGGAGCTAACAAAGTGTGCAAGCTCCAGCGATCCATTTATGGACTGGTGCAAGCCTCTCGGAGTTGGAATAAACGCTTTGATAGTGTGATCAAAGCATTTGGTTTTGTACAGACTTTTGGAGAAGCCTGTATTTACAAGAAAGTGAGTGGGAGCTCTGTAGCATTTCTGATATTATATGTGGATGACATATTACTGATTGGAAATGATATAGAATTTCTGAATAGCATAAAGGGATACTTGAATAAGAGTTTTTCAATGAAAGACCTCGGTGAAGCTGCTTACATATTGGGCATTAAGATCTATAGAGATAGATCAAGACGCTTAATTGGACTTTCACAAAGCACATACCTTGACAAAGTTTTGAAGAAGTTCAAAATGGATCAAGCAAAGAAAGGGTTCTTTCCTGTGTTACAAGGTGTGAAGTTTAGTAAGACTCAATGTCCGACCATCGCAGAAGATAGAGAGAAGATGAAAGATGTTCCCTATGCTTCAGCCATAGGCTCTATCATGTATGCAATGCCGTGTACCAGACCTGATGTGTGCCTTGCTATAAGTCTAGTAGGGAGGTACCAAAGTAATCCAGGAGTGGATCACTGGAGAGCGGTCAAGAACATCCTGAAGTACCTGAAAAGGACTAAGGATATGTTTCTCATATATGGAGGTGACAAAGAGCTCATCGTAAATGGTTACATTGATGCAAGCTTTGACACTGATCCGGACAATTCTAAATCGCAAACCGGATACGTGTTTATATTGAACGGTGGAGCTGTCAGTTGGTGCAGTTCTAAACAAAGCGTCATGGCGGGATCTACATGTGAAGCGGAGTACATAGCTACTTCGGAAGCAGCAAATGAAGGAGTCTGGATGAAGGAGTTCATATCCGATCTAGGTGTCATACCTAGTGCATCGGGTCCAATGAAAATCTTTTGTGACAATACTGGTGCAATTGCCTTGGCGAAGGAATCCAGATTTCACAAGAGAACCAAGCACATCAAGAGACACTTCAATTCCATTCGGGATTTAGTCCAAGTGGGAGAAATAGAAATTTGCAAGATACATACGGATCTGAATGTTGCAGACCCGCTGACTAAGCCTCTTCCATGAGCAAAACATGATCAGCACCAAGGCTCCATGGGTGTTAGAATCATTACTGTGTAATCTAGATTATTGACTCTAGTTCAAGTGGCAGACTAAAGGAAATATGCCCTAGAGGCAATAATAAAGTTATTATTTATTTCCTTATATCATGATAAATGTTTATTATTCATGCTAGAATTGTATTAACTGGAAACATAATACATGTGTGAATACATAGACAAACAGAGTGTCACTAGTATGCCTCTACTTGACTAGCTCGTTGATCGAAGATGGTTATGTTTCCTAACCATAGACATGAGTTGTGATTTGATTAACGGGATCACATCATTAGGAGAATGATGTGATTGACTTGAACCATTCAATTAGCTTAGCACTTGATCGTTTAGTTTGTTGCTATTGCTTTCTTCATAACTTATACATGTTCCTATGACTATGAGATTATGTAACTCCCGTTTACAGGAGGAACACTTTGTGTGCTACCAAATGTCACAACGTAACTGGGTGATTATAAAGGTGCTCTACAGGTGTCTCCGAAGGTACTTGTTGCGTTGGCGTATTTGAGATTAGGATTTGTCACTCCGATTGTCGGAGAGGTATCTCTGGGCCCTCTCGGTAATACACATCACTTAAGCCTTGCAAGCATTGCAACTAATGAGTTAGTTGCGGGATGATGTATTACGGAACGAGTAAAGAGACTTTCCGGTAACGAGATTGAACTAGGTATTGAGATACCGACGATCGAATCTTGGGCAAGTAACATACCGATGACAAAGGGAATAATGTATGTTGTTATGCGGTCTGACCGATAAAGATCTTCGTAGAATATGTAGGAGCCAATATGAGCATCCAGGTTACGCTATTGGTTATTGACCGGAGACGTGTCTCGGTCATGTCTACATTATTCTCGAACCCGTAGGGTCCGCACGCTTAACGTTACGATGATAGTTTCATTATGAGTTTATATATTTTGATGTACCGAAGGTTCTTTGGAGTCCCGGATGTGATCATGGACATGACAAGGAGTCTCGAAATGGTCGAGACATGAAGATTGATATATTGGAAGCCTATGTTTGGACATCGGAAGTGTTCCGGGTGAAATTGGCATTTTACCAGAGTACCGGGAGGTTACCGGAACCCCCCGATAACCTAATGGGCCTTAATGGGCCTAGTGGAGGAAGTGGAGAGGAGGCCAAGGGGCAGCTGCGTGCCCCTCCCCCCAAGTCCGAATTGGACAAGGAGGGGGGCGACGCCCCCCCCTTTCCTTTCCCCTCTCTCTCCTTCCCCCCAAGTCCTAGTCCAACATGGAAAGGGGGGGGGGGGGTGTCCTACTCCCAGGAGGAGTAGGACTCCTCCTGGCGCGCCCCTTGCCTGGCCGCACCTCCTCCCCCTTGCTCCTTTATATACGGGGGCAGGGGGCACCCCAGAGGCACAACAATTGACCATTGATCTCTTAGCCATGTGCGGTGCCCCCCTCCACCATAATCCTTGATAACATTGTAGTAGTGCTTAGGCGAAGCCCTGCGACAATAGAACATCAAGATCGTCACCACGCCGTCATGCTGACGGAACTCTTGCCCGACATTCTGCTGGATCGGAGTCCGGGGATCGTCATCGAGCTGAACGTGTGCTAGAACTCGGAGGTGCCGTAGTTTCGGTGCTTGATTGGTCGGGCCGTGAAGACATACGACTACATCAACCGCGTTGTGCTAAAGCTTCCGCTTTCGGTCTACGAGGGTACGTAGACTACACTCTCCCCTCTCGTTGCTATGCATCACCATGATCTTGCGTGTGCGTAGGAATTTTTTTGAAATTACTACGTTCCCCAACAGTTGGTTGGCGTGAGAGAATTTCAGAGGATGTAGAACATCACTTTGTTCTCATAGGCCAACTTATTAGGATCTATATCGATGCATTCATCTCCAACCAGTATGGGTTCCATTAGCATGTGAAGTTGTGCTTCCGAGACTTCCCAGTAGTGCAGCATGTGTTCTCGATCCTTAGCAAATTCACACCGACGAAGATTTAGTAGAGCTAAAAACTGATCTGCCGAGCACTTGATCTTTTCTTCTCGAGTGATCCTGATACGTCCTTTTTGCATCATGCTTTTATATTGATATTTATTGCATTATGGACTGTTATTACACATTATGTCATAATACTTATACCTTTTCTCTTTTATTTTACAAGGTTTACATAAAGAGGGAGAATGCCGACAGCTGGAATTCTAGGCTGGAAAAGGAGCAAATATTAGAGACCTATTCTGCACAACTCCAAAAGTCCTGAAACTCCACGAGAGTCAGTTTTGGAATATATAAAAAATATTGGGCGAAGAAAGCACCAGAGGGGGGCCACCCACCATCCACGATGGTGGGGGGCGTGCCCTACCCCCCGGGCGTGCCCCCTGCCTCGTGGGCCCCCTGCCAGGCCTCCGGTGCCCATCTTTTGCTATATGAAGTCTTTCGCCCTGGAAAAAATCAGAAGGAAGCTTTCGGGATGAAGAGCTGCCGTCTCGAGGCGGAACCTTGGTGTAACCAATCTAGGGCTCCGGTGGAGATGTTCTGCCAGGGAAACATCCCTCCGGGAGGGGGAAATCATCACCATCAATCCTCTCATAGGGAGGGGGTCAATCTCCATCAACATCTTCACCAGCACCATCTCCTCTCAAACCCTAGTTCATCTCTTGTATCCGATCTTTGTCTCAAAACCTCATATTGGTACCTGTAGGTTGCTAGTAGTGTTGATTACTCCTTGTAGTTGATGCTAGTTGGTTTATTCGGTGGAAGATTATATGTTCAGATCCTTTATGCATATTAATACCCCTCTGATTATGGACATGAATATGATTTGTGAGTAGGTATGTTTGTACCCGAGGACATGGGAGAAGTCTTGCTATAAGTAGTCATGTGAATTTGGTATTCGTTCGATAGTTTGATGAGATGTATGTTGTCTTTCCTCTAGTGGTGTTATGTGAACGTCGACTACATGACACTTCACCATTATTTGGGCCTAGGGGAAGGCATTGGGAAGTAATAAGTAGATGACGGGTTGCTAGAGTGACGGAAGCTTAAACCCTAGTTTATGCGTTGCTTCGTAAGGGGCTGATTTGGATCCATATGTTTCATGCTATGGTTAGGTTTACCTTAATACTTATTTTGTAGTTGCGGATGCTTGCAAGAGGGGTTAATCACAAGTGGGATGCTTGTCCAAGGAAGGGCAATACCCAAGCACCGGTCCACCCATATATCAAATTATCAAGGTAATGAACGCGAATCATATGAGCATGATGAAAACTAGCTTGACGATAATTCCCATGTGTCCTCGGGAGCATTTTCCTTTATATAAGAGTTTTTCCAGGCTTGTCCTTTGCTACAAAAAGGATTGGGCCACCTTGCTGCACTTTGTTTGCTTTTATTACTTGTTACCGTTACGAATTACCTTATCACAAAACTATCTGTTACCGACAATTTCAGTGCTTGCAGAGAATACCTTACTGAAAACCGCTTGTCATTTCCTTCTGCTCCTCATTGGGTTCGACACTCTTAATTATCGAAAGGACTACGATAGATCCCCTATACTTGTGGGTCATCAAGACTCTTTTCTGACGCCTTTGGTAAGTGGAATTTGGTAAGGAAAAATTTATATAGTGTGCTGAAATTTACTGTCACTTGTTACTATGGAAAGTAATCCTTTGAGGGGCTTGTTTGGGGTATCTTCACCCCGACCAGTAGAGCAAAGAGTTGCTCCTCAACCTGCTGAACCTACTGAAAATGTTTACTTTGAAATTCCTTCGGGTATGATAGAGAAACTGCTAGCTAATCCTTTTACAGGAGATGGAACATTACATCCCAGTTTGCACCTAATCTATGTGGATGAAGTTTGTGGATTATTTAAGCTTGCGGGTATGCCCGAGGATGTTATCAAGAAAAAGGTCTTCCCTTTATCTTTGAAGGGAAAGTCATTTACATGGTTTAGGCTATGCGATGATATTGGATCATGGAACTACAACCGATTGAAATTGGAATTTCATCAGAAGTTTTATCCTATGCATCTGGTTCATCGTGATTGTAATTATATATATAATTTTTGGCCTCACGAAGGACAAAGCATCACTCAAGCTTGGGGGAGGCTTAAGTCAATGTTATATTCATGCCCCAATTATGAGCTCTCAAGAGATATTATTATTCAAAAAAATATGCTTGCCTTTCTCTCAATAATCGCTCCATGCTCGATACTTCTTGTACTGGTTCTTTTATGATGAAGACTATTGAATTCAGATGGGATTTATTGGAAATAATTAAACGCAACTCTGAATATTGGGAACTCGGCGAAGGTAAGGAGTCAGGTATAACACCTAAGTTTGATTGTGTTAAATCTTTTATGGATACTGATGCTTTTCGTGAATTTAGCACTAAATATGGGCTTGACTCTGAGATAGTAGCTTATTTTTGTGAATCATTTGCTACTCATGTTGATCTCCCTAAGGAGAAGTGGCTTAAATATCATCCTCCCATTGAAGTAAAAGTAGTTGAACCTATTAAAGTTGAAGAAAAGACTATCACTTATAATGTTGATCCTATTGTTCCTACCGCTTATAGTGAGAAACCACCCTTCCCTGCTAGAATAAAGATCATGCTAAAGCTTCAACTGTGGTTCGTAAGAGTAATACTAGAACACCTACACCACCTGAGCAAATTAAAGTTGAACCTAGTATTGCTATGGTTAAAGATCTCTTGGCCGATAATATTGATGGGCATGTTATTTACTTTTGTGATGAAGCTGCTAGAATTGCTAGACCCGATACTAAAAATAAACATAGACCTGTTGTAGGAATGCATGTAGTTTCTGTTAAAATAGGAGATCATTGCTATCATGGCCTATGCGATATGGGTGCTAGTGCGAGTGCAATACCTCATTCCTTATACAAAGAAATTATGCATGATATTGCACTCGCTGAGATAGAAGAAATAGATGTTACAATTAAGCTTGCCAATAGAGATACTATTTCACCAGTTGGGATTGTTAGAGATGTTGAAGTCTTGTGTGGGAAAGTTAAATATCCTATTGATTTTCTTGTTCTTGGTTCCCCACAAGATGACTTTTGTCCCATTATATTTGGTAGACCCTTCTTGAATACTGTTAATGCTAAGATAGACTGCAAAAAGGATATTGCTTATGTTGGTTTAGGGGATATGTCTCATGATTTTAATTTTACTAAATTTCATAGACAACCCCATGATAAAGAATTGCCTAGTAAAGATGAAATTATCGGTCTTGCTTCTATTGCCGTGCCTCCTAATGATCCTTTAGAACAATATTTGCTAGACCATGAAAATGATATGTTTATGAATGAAAGAAGGGAAATAGATGAAGTATTATTTAAACAGCGACCTATTTTGAAACATAACTTGCCTGTTGAAATTCTAGGGGATCCTCCTCCACCCAAGGGTGATCCCGTGTTTGAGCTTAAACCATTACCTGATACTCTTAAATATGCTTATCTTGATGAAAAGAAGATATATCCTATTATTATTAGTGCTAACCTTTCAGAGCAGGAAGAAGAGAAATTATTGAAAACTCTGAAGAAGCACTGTGCTGCTATTGGATATACTCTTGATGATCTTAAGGGAATTAGTCCCACTCTATGCCAACACAAAATAAAATTGAAGAAAGACGCTAAACCGGTTGTTGATCACCAAGGACGGTTAAATCCTAAGATGAAAGAAGTGGTAAGAAATGAAATACTAAAGCTCCTAGAGGCAGGTATAATTTATCCCGTTGCTGATAGTCAGTGGGTAAGTCCTGTCCATTGTGTCCCTAAGAAGGGAGGTATTAATGTTGTTCCTAATGATAAAGATGAATTGATCCCACAAAGAATTGTTACGGGTTATAGAATGGTAATTGATTTCCACAAATTGAATAAAGCTACTAGAAAAGATCATTACCCTTTACCTTTTATTGATCAAATGCTAGAAAGATTATCCAAACATACACATTTTTGCTTTCTAGATGGTTATTCCGGTTTCTCTCAAATACCTGTGTCAAAAGAGGATCAGGAAAAGACCACTTTTACTTGCCCTTTCGGTAGCTTTGCTTATAGACGTATGCCTTTTGGTTTATGTAATGTGCCTGCTACCTTTCAAAGATGTATGACTGCTATGTTCTCTGACTTTTGCGAAAAGATTGTTAAGGCTTTCATGTATGATTTCTCTGTTTACGGAACTTCTTTTGATGATTGCTTAAGCAACCTTGATCAAGTTTCGCAAAGATGTGAAGAAACTAATCTTTTCTTGAATTGAGAGAAGTGCCACTTTATGGTTAATGAAGGTATTGTCTTGGGGTATAAAATTTTTGAAAGAGGTATTGAAGTTGATAAAGCTAAAGTTAATGCTATTGAAAAGATGTCGTGTCCTAAGGACATTAAAGGTATAAGAAGTTTCCTTGGTCATGCCGTTTTTATAGGAGGTTCATTAAAGACTTCTCAAAAATTTCCAGGCCTCTGACTAATCTCTTACAAAAATATGTTCCTTTTGTCTTTGATGATGATTGTGTAGAAGCATTTGAAATACTTAAGAAAGCCTTGATTTCTGCACCTATTGTTCAGCCACCTGATTGGAATTTACCCTTTGGAATTATGTGTGATGCTAGTGATTATGCTGTAGGTGCTGTTTTAGGACAAAGAGTTGATAAGAAATTAAATGTTATCCAATATGCTAGTAAAACTCTAGATAGTGCTCAGAGAAATTATGCCACTACTAGAAAAGAATTTTTAGCAGTTGTATTTGCTTGTGATAAGTTCAGACCTTATATTGTCGATTCTAAAGTTAATGTTCACACTGATCATGCTGCTATTAAATATCTTACGGAAAAGAAAGATGCTAAACCTATTCTTATTAGATGGGTTCTCCTACTACAAGAATTTGATTTGCATATTATTGATAGAAAGGGAGCTTAGAGCCCCATTGCAGACAACTTGTCGAGGTTAGAGAATGTTCTTGATGACCCACTACCTATTGATGATAGCTTTCTTGATGAACAATTAGCTGTCATAAATGCTTCTTGTACTGCTCCATGGTATGCTAATTATGCTAATTACATTGTTGCTAAATTTATACCACCTTGTTGCACATACCAGCAAAAGAAAAAGGTTTTCTATGATTTAAGACATTACTGCTGGGATGACCCACACCTTTATAAAGAAGGAGTAGATGGTGTTATTAGACGTAGTGTACCTGAGGATGAACAGGAACAGATCCTACGCAAGTGTCTCTCTGAGGCTTATGGAGGACACCACGCTAGAGATAGAACTGCACATAAGGTATTGCAATCCGGTTTTTATTGGCCTACTCTCTCCAAAGATGCCCGTAAGTTTGTGTTGTCTTGTGATGAATGTCAAAGAATTGGTAATATTAGTAGACGTCAAGAAATGCCTATGAATTATTCACTTGTTATTGAACCATTTGATGTTTGGGCCTTTGATTATATGGGACCGTTTCCTTCCTCTAATGGGTATACACATATTTTAGTTGTTGCTGATTACGTTACTAAATGGGTAGAAGCTATTCCAACTAGTAGTGCTGATCATAACACCTCTATTAAGATGCTTAAAGAAGTTATTTTTCCGAGGTTTGGAGTCCCTAGATACTTAATGACTGATGGTGGTTCACATTTTATTCATGGTGCTTTTCATAAAATGCTTGCTAAGTATGATGTTAATCATAGAATTGTATCTCCATACCACCCATGGTCTAGTGGTCAAGTAGAACTGAGTAATAGAGAGATCAAATTAATTATGCAAAAGACTGTTAATATATCTAGAAAGAATTGGTCAAAGAAACTTGATGATGCATTATGGGCCTATAGAACTGCATATAAAAATCCTATGTGTATGTCTCCGTATAAAATTGTTTATGGAAAAGCATGTCACTTACCTCTCAAAGTAGAACATAAGGCATATTGGGCCATTAAAGAGCTCAATTATGATTTCAAACTTGCCGGTGAGAAGAGACTATTTGAAATTAGCTCACTTGATGAGTGGAGAACCCAGGCCTATGATAATGCCAAATTGTTTAAAGAAAAAGTTAAAAGATGGCATGACAAAAGGATACAAAAACATGAGTTTAATGTAGGTGATTATGTTCTATTATACAACTCTCGTTTAAGATTTTTTGCAGGAAAACTCCTCTCTAAATGGGAAGGTCCTTACGTTATCGAGGAGGTCTATTGTTCCGGTGCCATAAAAATCAACAACTTCGAAGGCACAAATCCTAAGGTGGTGAACGGTCAAAGAATCAAACATTATATCTCAGGTAATCCCATAAATGTTGAAACCAATGTTATTGAAACTGTAACCCCGGAGTACATAAGGGACACCTTCCAGAATGTTTCAGACTCCGAAAAGGAATAAGTATGTGGTACGGTAAGTAAACCGACTCCAAAACAGTTCTAATAGCAATTTTTCTCTGTTTTGGAATATTTAAGAAAATAGGAAAATAAGAAGCAGTCTGGAAAGGACACGAGGCATCAACGAGAGTGGAGGGCGCGCCCTCCTACCTCGTGGGCACCTCGTGTGCCCTCCAGACTCCGATTTCTTGCACGATACTTCTTTTGGTCGGTAAAAATTCATTATATACTCTCCTGAAGGTTTTGACCACCGTACCATGCAAATATCTCATCTTTTTATTTCGAGCTGTTTTTCTGACAGATCTAGATCACAATGACGTCTTCAAGCGCCCCCAAGGACAAGTTTTTCGAGAGGGTCATCAACCCCTACCTCTCAGAGGTGCTGCAACACCCTCAAACCATTGAGTTGCGTGAGGGGGTGCCGCACATCCGCAATGTTGAGGGACCAAGGAGGACCAGAAGCATGGAGACAAGACTCGAAGCAATGGAGCAACAAGTTTTCAAGTGCCAGGGGATGGTGGAACGCGGACTCGATGCCAAACACATGATGATCACGGAGTTCACCAACAATCACAAGCTAGATGCCAAGAACATTGGGGAGACCATCTTCAAGCTTCACGAGAAAATCGAGCACCTCCAAGCCCAGATCTATGACCTGCAAAACCAAAACTGTGAGTATGAATATAGATTCAAGAGGATGAGTTTGGCTGTAGATTTGGGGATCCCGGAGACTCGATCATCCTTCTATGATGGTGAGCCTATGCATTGGAAGATGGACAACAATCCTACATCATCAACAACTCCATCATCACTACCACCAAAGGAGAATTGAGTATCTGGTATGGGCACTCCCCTTGGCAACCGCCAAGCTTGGGGGAGTGCCCCGGTAACGTATCACCATCACACTTCTATCTTTACCATTTTTCTTAGTTTGATCCTTTGGTAATATCTTGATCTAGTAGAATAAAGTTTTAGTATGATCTACTTTTGAGTTTTGCTTTATGACCCTTCTATGTAATCGAGTTCGTGAGCTATATATAATAAAGATTAGTTTTGAGTTGAGGGCTTTGCTATCTTGCTATGATCTTAAGGGAATAAAAGAAAGAATAAAAAGATCATATTGATCTTATGGAGAGTAATGACTTCACATATAAAGAGTATGATGAATAAAAGTTGTTGAGAGTTGACAAACATGGTTTTGGTCATCACTACAATTAATAGGAGGTAATAAAGAAAGAGAGGTTTTCACATATTAATATACTATCTTGGACATCTTTTATGATTGTGAGCACTCATTAAAATATAACATGCTAAAAAGTTGATGTTGGACAAGGAAGACAATGTAATGGGTCATGTTTTCTTACATCCAAAATAAATTATATTGTCATGGATCATCCAACATGTTGAGCTTTCCTTTCCCCCTCATGCTAGCCAAATTCTTTGCACCAAGTAGAGATACTACTTGTGCTTCCAAATATCCTTAAACTCAGTTTTGCCATGAGAGTCCATCATATCTGCCTATGGATTGAATAGGATCCTTCAAGTAAGTTGTCATTGTTGCAAGCAATAAAAATTTCTCTCTAAATATGTATGATCTATTAGTGTGGAGAAAATAAGCTTTATACGATCTTGTGATGTGGAAGAAATAAAAGTGCGGACTGCATAATAAAGGTCCATATCACAAGTGGCAATATAAAGTGACGTTCTTTTGCATTAATATTTCGTGCATCCAACCATCAAAACACATGACAACCTCTGCTTCCCTCTGCGAAGGCCCTATCTTTTATTTTTGTCTTATACTTTATGTAAGAGTCATGGTGATCTTCACCTTTCCTTTTTTTACATTTTATCCTTTGGCAAGCATTGTGTGTTGGAAAGATCCTGATATATATAGCTAATTGGATGTGGGTTTTCATAAGCTATTATTGTTGACATTACCCTTGAGGTAAAAGGTTGGGAGGCAAAACTATAAGCCCCTATCTTTCTCTGTGTCCGATTAAAGCTTCATACCCATAAGTATTGCGTGAGTGTTAGCAATTGTGAAAGACTAAATGATAGTTGAGTATGTGGACTTGCTGAAAACCTCTTATATTGACTCTTTTCGATGTTATGATAAATGGCAATTGCTTCAATGACTGAGATTATAGTTTGTTAGTTTTCAATGAAGTTTCCGATTCATACTTTACATTGTGACTAGATTGTTACTTTAGCATAAGAAATCATATGACAATATATATATGCTTGTAACATCCCAATTTTTTAATTTGGCATGTTATATGTGACGCCCTCGATTCAATCGTACACTAATCATACACGCAAATGTGTACGATCAAGATCAAGGACTCACGGGAAGATATCACAACACAACTCTAGACACAAATTAAAATAATACAAGCTTTATATTACAAGCCAGGGGCCTCGAGGGCTCGAATACATAAGCTCGAAAACACAAGAGTCTTTTGCTATATGAAGTCTTTCGCTGTAGCGACCCGACCTCAGACGGTCAAGTCTTTGTGCTTCAGTGTCATCCCTGGATCTGTAATGCTGACACACACAGTACTCAAAGGATTTATAACAGAGTAGCAATCACACACTTATTACATCAAATGTCTCAAAAGAGAACTTATTACAATAAATATGGCTTAAGGACATCTAATACGATAACAGCGGAAGGCTTGGAAGATAAAGTGAGTCCATCAACTCCAACGACATAGCTGAGCTGCATGGCAACGACCTAACGGACCTTACTCCTCATCTGAAAAGTCTGCAACATAATACATTGCAGCCCGAAAACGGGTTAGCACATGGAATATGCTGGCAATATAACACAGTAGAGCAAGAATAGAATAATGCTATCACTACATGCATATTTGGCTGGTGGAAAGCTCTAAGGTTATAGTTTTTGCGAAAAGCCAATTTTTCCCTACAACAAAGGAATATATTTTATTTAACTATCATGGTAGTTGAAACATCATTGAGAAGGTTCCTCCAACTCAATCCCAATTAAAAGTAATTATCAACCCAACAATATGAATTTAGAGTGATGAGATACATATGATAATCCAAGTACTAGATACTCAAGAACTGTCCATAACCGGGGACACGGCTAGCCATGATTAGATTGTACACTCCGCAGATGTTTGTGCACTTTTCCCCACAAGACCCGATCTCCTCCGTTGGATTTCTCGCACTACATGGTGTTTGAGAAACGGATGACCAAGACACAGTCTTTCAGAGACATTTACTCTTTACGCCGGGCAGACCATACCAACCTACATCCCTCTACCTGCCGATCCACCTCTTCGAGAGCTCATGTAACTTACTCAACTATGCTAGAGCCCATAATAGCACGTGGCTGCACACGGAAGTTTCTAGCATGAAATATCTCAGTTCCCTTTGAGCCTGGGTCGCGGACCCTAGGATTATCACACGGGTACTCCGGGATATCCTAGGACAACACTGGATTCTCCAGGTACCCGACAAACAATCCACCCAGATGTGTATTCAAGTTGCCACCTTAAGTTGAACCATTAATTAACAATCTCACATCTGCCATGGATTTCACTCACCCAAACCACGTCTACGAGCATAACATAGCAATGTAAGCAATACATAGAAGTAACTCCCAAGGGTTTGATAATAAAAGGGCAATAGGTTCTACCTCATTAACTACTTCCCAACCCACATGTTAATCACATCCTAATCATGCAATGTTTGAGGATTGGAGCTAATGCATAAAAACTGGGTGATAAAGGGGTATGATCAAAGTGTTACTTGCCTTGCTGATGATCCGCAAAACCTAAAGATTCGAAGTAGCACGCTTCGCACTCCGGGTGTTCTATCGCAAACAAGCAATAGCATACATAAGCAATCAAGCAAAGAAGCATGGATAAAACTCAAATAAGAAGGTCTAACCAGAAAGTTCAACTTAAGAACTTTGGTTTGCAAAAATAATCAAATCAAACGGGGCAACGAAACTCAAACTGCGAAAGAAACAAGGTCCGTTTACTATTCTAGACTAAAGTCAAATTTTACAGTATCAAAACCTCGTTCAAGTTGATTAAACAGAAAGAGGGTTTCAAGACGAAGATCTAGGCGCTTGAATCACGTGATTCCGACAAACAAGTGAAAAGATAAACTAAAACGAAAATTGGATCAGAAATCACGACCGAAAATAATCACGGAAAATCTGAGAAAAAGAAAAACTGACGAATAGGCTAACGAACGAACGTTCACTGTCTGCGGCTAACGAGGAACACCGTTTATTAAAACGAACGTACGGACGAACGTCCGCTAAATAACTAAACCGAGAAAAACCGGCAAACCGTTCTATTCAAAAAAACCTAGGGTTTTCTAAAAAATCGGATCGGTTCTTAAAAAAAACGAACGGCGGCTTTACCTCCGGCGGGGTCCGGCGAGGCGGGGCGGCAACTCCGGCGAGGTGGGGCAGCGACTCCGGCGAGGCGGGGCTACAGCTGTGGGCGGCGCGGGTGGCAGGGGCGGCGCGGCAGCGACGCTCGACACCG